>NC_143399.1:108694474-108846789 GCF_052110815.1 Crocodylus siamensis
TTCCTTTTGTAATAAGTCTCAGTCATCAATACAAGCTGGGATAAGGAGTGAGCAGACTGTAGATGTTTACAACAGGGTAAGGTAAAAATGCCTGTTCATATTGTTGGCACTGGATGTATGATCCAGGTACTTTGTTCCAGATCTAAATCTTCCACAACCTTTCCATTCAATGACAGGCAAATTGTATTGATACCCAGTGATAACAGATACGAAGAATGCAAACAATTCTATATCTACCAGTCCAAGGGCTGTCACAGGGTAAAGGTACATCTGGCCAGTACACAAGCTTCACCTTGAGGTTCTTTCTTGAATATCATGTGTCAGCAACCTGGAGGTTGGAGGCCAGGGCCCACCTCCCCACCCATTCCCCCATGGGGTGGGTGAAATAGGCTGGTGTTATGCCCCCTATTTATGGTGGGCTTATCAAATTTCCCAGTCTGTGTGTCTGCTTGCTGCTTGCCCATGTCAGACACCATGCTCCTTGAAGGAAACTTCATCACAAACAGGCTTTTAGAAATTAACTAACTCTTGCCACCCACCTGAAACATGACTCTAATGCATATCTACTTTACCTACAAGTCAATTCCCAAAAGCAAACCTCCAAATACCATTTTCTATTCATCACATATTACCATGTAGATATAATGAACTCAAGGGAATTTACAGGTCCCCCCCCACAAAAAAAACAAAAACAAAATGAAAAAAACCATATAATCATATACATCTTTAAATGGGTGTGATCAACTGGGGAGAAGGGCTTTCCCCCTGCCCCCAGCTGAACTGTGAGGGGGCACCATGAGCTCAACATTGGGAAGCCACTTCCTGATGCCAGGCTTACAGTACTCAGGGGAGTTAAAGTAGTGGGCGGGCACTCAGCTTGGAATCGCAGCTACACACCTTCTTCTAAAGTGTCCAGGGCATCCTGAGCCTGACATCAAGGAAAGGCTCCCTGATGTAGAACTCATGGCACCCCAGAACTTTAAGAAAGTCATCCCATCAGGGGAACAGGAAGGCAGCATTGTCCCACTACTCCCTGCACTCCTAGAAACTAGTAGGGGAGGGAGCAGTGGGGCAATGCTCCCTATGTCTTCTCAATACAAGGGTAACCCCAGTTAAGACACAGATAAGTCTTCCCCCATTGCTCCACTACCTCCCAAGATACAGGGAAGAATGGAAAAGCAACTGCTCCCCATGCTTCCTCCAGACCAGAATCACCACAGTATGGGAAAGGCTGCAGGTTGGAACACCTGTATGTTTCCCTCTCAGATAATGTTAACAGCAAAAAGGAATAATGTTGACAAAATCATGCATATACATCATTTAACATAAACAAATTCAGTTTCTCACATAAAATATAAACAAAATATGGCAAATTACTAACAGTTTATTTTAACAATGTTGGTACACTCATGCACCCACCAACTCATGCAATTACACCAACACTTTTCCATCTATATCACAGCTATTCTGTATCTCACTGCATATAGACTTTTATCTGGAGTTAGTATCCAATATTTCATGGACAGGAATTATTTTAACATTAACCAGTTAAATTCTAAATCCAAGATACCCAACACCCTTATTATTGATATTTGTTGTGTGTACCCAATCAGTTGAAGAGCTCCAGGTCACTCGTGATTGTTTCTGTGAAGCATATGAAATGCTTGACCTCATTACCAACTTCACAAAAACCAAGATTCTTTACCAACCCACCTGATATCAACTAGATGCTCCTCTACATATTACAATTAGGGGACAATCTGTAGAGAATGTGGAACATTTTCCCTACCTGGATAGCCACCTTTCCTGAAAAGTAAACATAGATGACAGATTTTCAACACCAGATAAAATCTGACAGTGCTGTCTTTGGATGTCTCCAAAATCAAGTTTTCAATGATCATGACATAAGGACCCAAACCAAAGTTCTCATCTACCAGTCTGTTGTCATTCCTTTGGGTGTGCATGTGAAAGTTGGACAACATATCAGAAACACCTGAAAGACATGGAAAAATGCCATCTGCAGTATCTTTGGAAAATCATCCATATCATAGATTCTTGATTCATAGATGGTAAAGGGCTGTACAGGACCTTGCAAGATCATCTGCACTAGGCTTAAAAGAAAACTGGAATCAGATGATACCAGTAAGGTGACCATCCAGTCTCGTCTTCAAGATTTCCAGGGTACGTGATTGCACCACATCTGGAGGGAGTTTATTCCACAGTCTGAACATCCTAGTTGTGAAGAAGTTTTCCCTAGTGTTAAGCCTGGAATGGTTTTCCAGGAGTTTGTGTCTGTTACTCCTGGTTTTCTCTAAGGGTGCCCTAGTGAACAGATGTTCATTGAGCCCTTGATGTATTTCCCTGATGTAGCGATAAGCTGCTACCAAGTCCCTTCTCAGGCTTCTCTGTTTTAGGCTGAGTAGTCCCAAGTCCCTCAGCCTTTTCTTGTATGGCTTGCCTTGCTAACCTCTGATCATATGGGTGGCTCTTCTCTGGATTCTTTCAAACTTTTCCACATTCTTGCACTCAAGGATGTGTGGCACCCAAAACTGGACACAGTACTCCAGCTGTTGTCTCACCAATGCTAAGTAAAGCAGAAGAATCACTTCCTTGGTTTTTCTTCAGAGAATTGGAAGGACAGAAGAATGAATAAATTGGAAGGACAGAAGAATGAATACCAGTGTTTAATAAAAACTACCACCATTGAAGCCATGCCTGAAAACAAGCTCCCAAAACATGTTCCTAAAATAACCCTACACTCCCAACAAACTGATGGTCGCCACTTAAGAGGTGGTGAGAAAGAGATTCAAGGATACCTTTAAGGCTAATCTGAAGAAAAGTGATATTAACATTAAAACCTGGAAGACTCAAGCATAGAACTGTCCCCAGTAATGCTGTGGAGCATGACAACATACTTATTATTTCAAGCAAACTTGCCTCACTATGGAGGCAAATAAAAAGGGAAAGAGCTGTGACCTGACATGACCAGGATCTACGTCTTCCTCCCAGAACTATTTGCCATGTCTGCAGATGAACATGCAGATCCTGGTTTGGCCTCTTCAGTCATCTAAGGGCTCACAGATGATTTCCCTATTTATTGAAAGACTATCATCCTCATAGCAAAGGACTGCCAATATATTTTTTAAAAAATCCCTCAACATTTAAAATTTAAGAAGGAATTTTCAATAATTTGCTTATGTTCATGCAAGCCAACTGGCAGATAGTGTTAACCACAAAAAAGATGCATATATATATTTAGAACTCAGTCAGACTGGGTTAGGTAGGTCAAAGGAACATATGCCTGGTATAATTATAGATTATTGAATATGCATAGGGAAGACTGCTAATATGAATCAACTGTTACTAGTGTTCGCTAAAGTCATGCCTATCAATCCTTGAGATACCACTGTTATCTCACAGAGAATATGGCTATGTTTTAAAGGTGAAACTAGTTGGGGTCAATAGCAATTTCAGTAAATACTTTGAACCATATGTGTGCATATACATGTGGCATGCAACAAGGTTTGCTTGGTATCCAATTCAAAAACAGTAACAGAGAAAATAAATATTATGAGCAGAAGTAATGTTATACATAAATATGGAGTCAGTATGTCTGTGTTCTCATTTAACACAAAACTAAACAGGATTCAAAAAAAGATTTTTCTTTTAAATATACTGAAACCACTATTTGTATATTAGTTTACTTTGCAACGTAGTACATTCCACAATTATTTGCAACCCCAGAGAAGCAATTCTAATGTTTTCTTTCATGTGTAGAGTGAAAAATGACAACATGACATGCTATTTTTCTCTTTTTTTAATGGGTTTGGAACATTACAGATGCTCCCTAACAGGAGACCAAGGGAGAAGTTGCCTACAGAGATTACCTACTACTGCTCCATTAAAGTTTGCTGTTTAGTTCTTCTCATTCATTGTATGCCTATATTTATTGAACCCAAGTATCACTACTTGGTATTAGAAGTAATTAATGAAACAACACTGGGAAGAATTTAAGATCCAAACTGAAGAAGTTGGAACCACACAACAAATGAAACAATGCAACTACGTGGAAGTACAAGGACTGCTGTAAATGATCTTCCTGCACAGTTACAGTGTAAGGACAGGTGGTTATGGAATTACTGCAACTTATACCTGCCCTTCCGATATCAGGCAATATAACAGAGAACTTGATGGTGTTCAGACAAAGGCTTAAATGGTATTTGCAACCACAGGGTTAGAAAAGAAAACTAAAGAACTCAGATAAATTATTTTATTGCATATTGTGGGTGAAGAAGCCCTTACGGTTTATAAAACATTTTCCTTTGAAGATGGAAATAATATGCCATTAAGTGTAATAATGTCCTAATTTGAGAAGCATTGTGTGCCAAACTAGAATGAGACCCTTGAAAGACAGATTTTTTTTATGTGCAAACAAACAACAGAACAAGTAAAGAGCAGTATGTTACTACACTAAAGAGTCTGAGTAAGAACTGTACTTCTGAGAATTTGAAAGAATGTCTCAGATTAGAGAGGATTATTTGAAACATTGCAGACACCAAGTGTATTGACAGACATAAAAAAACCCAAAAAACAGTGCTTTACCAGAAGAGTCATTGCATTAGTTAGACCCTGCTCTGCAGCATCTGTACAGAACAGGCACTTCAGAGGGACTTTTTGGTCTTTTTATCTAATAGTTGATTAAATCAGCTATTAGATAATAGCACCAAAAAGCCCTCCTGGAGCAGTCAATTTATACAGACATTGGGCACTCTGAGTCCACCTAACATGATGCCTCTTTTGGGCATGTGCTGTGCTCAGTGCAGGGATGTACTAAGCTTAATATAAAGCACTGCTTGTTTGCTTTTTTCCATATCTGTAAGCAGCCTGAGTTTCAAGAAAAGCTATTATATGATGGAGATTTGTCCCTGGAAAAGATGATCTAACCATGCAGCAAAATCTTGGAAGGCCCAGTCTGCAGAGCTGAATGCACCAAAAGGACTCTCATGCAGTAGGTTTCAAAAGAACGTGACCAGACAAATTCACCTCAGGGTGGAATTTTCTATTGGCAAGAAGACCTGTAAGGGAGAGAGAGAGCAATCAAACAGATGTGCTCCCAGCGTGGAAGGCAACATGGCCAGAAACTTCATGCTGTATTTGGGAAGCTCTATTTTACCTGTAACATGACATCCATTTTGCTAGGTACTGCAGATCCTAAAACACAAAAAACTTCACATGGATGCAGTTGAGAGCATACCAAAATAATTTTGTATAGATATGGTTGAATCAAGCAAATATATGTATCTACATCAATGAAAGAAGCTGGATTCTCCCAGTGGAAATGTGAGGAACAATGGTTCCATTTAAATTGGAAACTGGAGATCAACTTAATATTTTGCCAGAACACGGACATTGAGACCAAATTGTGCGTTCCAGTGTAGCATGGATCCAAGTCCTGGTCCTGCTACTCTATTCTCCCCAGGTGAGCCTGACCTAGACATGAAAGAGTTAAGACTCTTCCCTCTCAACTTCACTGGAAAAGGATAAATACCCAGAAGACTGCAGGGGTTCCAGTCATCCCTGAGAAGGAGACTATGGAGATCTGCAGGCTAGGGCTATCCTCTGGAAAGGGGCAAACCAGGGAGACTTACCTGATTTATGTGGAAGTGTAGAGTGAGTGCTGCGCAGGAGTTTAGAGGACTTTTGCTAACCAGGATGGCACACGGAAGAGTGCTGACAAGGTTGCCATAGAGGAGGACTCTGCAAATGGGTAGGCAAAGTGATCCTGCAGGCAAAGGAGGCTGAGGAGTGCCAACCTTCTGTCCGTGAATACAGACTATCCCTGGGAAAAAGGAAATCCCAGGTAATTACCCGGGGCCTGTACAGAGGCACAGACCAGCTGCTGGTGTTTTCTGCAGTGAATCTCAGTTGCAGGGTAAGTGGAAGGATGCGGCTTGTGTTTGCAGCTCTGCTGCAGGGATGCATAATGGTATGAAAGTGACTTAGGCAGTCACACTACTTCTACAGCTCAAGTCCTGCTCAGGGCAAGGTGTGTGGTCCTGGAGAAAGAAGAAAAAATGAAAAGAAATAAGCCTGCACTGAAGACAGGTAAGACTCTGTATGCCACTTGATGTTAATAGCCTCTTAATTGAAACCAAGTGAGGTCCAGAGAGTAAACTGCTGCAGTTAAATACAGACTACAGAAGGCACAGCTTGGAGGTTAGTTTCACTTCAACCAATGTGTAGATGGTACCTGAGAAGACTTGTGGGAAGGGTTTAAATTTGACCTAGAGGGCAGAAGCCTAAATTAATTGAGCACTTGAAGCATAGATTGTTGTACTGAGGATCCTGAGAGACTGTTATTGGCTCAAGGAATGGACCTGGTTGCAGGAACCTGTGAGCCCAATTAAGTCCCAAGGCAAATAATTGATTAAGAGGAACAGTCCCTTCAAGGGTGACTTTGAAGCTTCACCATGAGTGAGGCCCAGACTGTGGGGGAAGTCTAGCAAACACTGAATCTGAATTGTGACATGGTCGTTACCAAGGAGATCTCTAGGGAGGACCAGACTGTTAAGTTCAGTTTTGTTTGAGGTTTTTACTTTTGCATAAATAATATATGACTAATATAAATTAAGAAGAATTCCCAAGCCAAAGATGACAAGGAAATTGAAAAGTCAATAATTTGCAAAACATCCCGTGTGCATGTCGAACCAGGATGTGGGGGAAGGGGGAGCTGTGAAAAAGGACTAATCCCAAAAGCAAACTACACAAGATCTATTGTGGGCTTGCATTTCCTCCTGTTCGTAATAATACCAACAAAAGCATGACAAGTGAGAAACTAAAGGACTGTGGAGTGTTGACCTTAACTAGGGAATTGACTGATGGCTCAGGCATCACCCTGGCACACCCACAAATATCAGAAGAGCTGGTTATTAAGGCACAAATATATCAATGAAAGGGAGATGCAATGCTAGAAATCCAGTATAAATATAGAGCATACAAACTCCCATTCATTATGGTACCTAGACACCTGACACTTTTTTGCACCAGCTAGAAGCTAGTTTTCTCTGTACCTTTGTGTTAAGTTGTCAATTTTTTTTTTTAGCAACTTGCAGAGATTTTGGAAGGAAGAGCACAGGTTACAGGACATAAACATTTTGTGGAGACATCAAGTAGCCAGTCTTTCTGTATACACATGAATGCGACCTACAGCTGAGGCATCTCTATATATAGTTCTAACAGTTTTACAGGAATAGTCTCTCATCTGTCAATATACAAAATACCAATATCTAATCAAATCCAAATAAATATTTTATACCTGAATGGGATGAGCACTGCTTCATATGCTACATATACAAGGTAAGATCACTGAAGCTCAAGAAGCTCTCTGGTAAAACATCTTTATCAAATGAAAGAGTGACAGACATATCATTAGATAAATTCAATTATTTTTATTCTATAATTTATTCTGCAAGGAGGTTCAATTGTGTGTACCTTCGAAAAAACTAAGTATTCAGATTGGATAGACGCTTGCACTTTTTTATTTTAACCAAACATTATTTCATTGACCTAATTATGGTTTGGGGGGGTGTTTTGTGGGTTTTTTTGTTTGTTTGTTTGTTTTTCACCTCTGCAAAGTTCTAGGGTACAAACAAGTATTCACAGGACCCAGAAGTGGCATAGGCATCCCAAGGTAAGTTGGGGGATGGACTAGTAGAACTGGGGGGCTGGCATGTCTGCAGAGATGGCAGGTCCAGGGTGGGTTGGGTGGGGGGGGGAAGTGGTGGGATCATAGTGAGGAGGGTTTGCCTGGTCAGGGAGGGTATTTGGGGGTGGTGGGGGATAAAAGTAGCATGGTCTGGGTTGGGGGGCAGACACAGTGCAGCTACAGAGCTTGGGTTGGGGGGCAGACACAGTGCAGCTACAGAGCTGTAGCTAGTGCCTAGGTTTTCTGATCCCTGGGGCTGTGCTCTGAATACATGCAGGTGTTCACTTGATCAAGTTAACCCATTTTTGACTATGTTAACCCTTCTGAGGTGAACTAACATAGGCTGGGTGCTCCATTTTCGAGGCAATTTTAAGCTCTGTGAATGTCTGCATACCTAGGCATTAAGACTGTACTCAGTTGATATTTGGACAAATAAACCAATTCAAAACAAACTCTACATGTACAAACCCCCCCCCTTTTTTTTTTTTTTTTAAAGCTGCACGTTCCCTGTTTTAGCTACCTTTCAGCAATGATGGCTTTTAGCCAAGCTTTTTGCTCCTATCACAATAGTTACAGACATAATAGCTGAGAATGACAAATCTCTGGAGTGGATGAGACAGTACAAACGTGATGTGCAAAGCAAGGTTCAGTGACAGTGTTAACTTCCTTTAATGTCTGAATCATAGGAGGGAAAACAAATAGGAAAAAATGACAGAAGAGATATTTGGGGAAAAGAACAGAAGCAAAACACAATAGAGTAGGCAAAAAGATAAAGATCAGTTCAGCATCTTTTACTCATGCTGACTAGCATTTTCACACTAACAGCAATTTATCTACTTGAAACAGAAGACCAAGTAGGAAGTATGAGCAAATGTTTCCAGAATCTGACCATGAAGGAAGTGGAAGCAGAGGAGAAAAATTTATATGGACAAATGCTGTAGAAAGAGTGGGGGATGGGAGACAAAGTAAAAGAGTGATTATGTACGAGGAAGTGAGTAATTATCTTCTACAGGCACCATAAAACCATAGAAAATGAGGGTTGGAAGGGACCTCAGGAGGTCATCTAATTCAGCCTCCTGCTCAAGGCAGGATCATTTCCAACAAGATCATCCCAGCCAAAACTTTGTCTAGCTGGGTCTTAAAAGCCTTCAAGGATGAAGTTTCCACCACCTCTCTGAGTAACCTGTTCCAGTGATTTATTACCTTCCTAGTGAGAAAATTCTTCCTAATATCTAACCTAAACTTTCCTTGCTGCAACTTGAGACTGTTGCTTCTTGTCTTGTCATCTGCCACCATGGAGAACAGTTTAGCTACGTCCTCTTTTGAACCTCCTTTCATGTAGTTGAAGGCTGCTTTTTAAATCCCCTCTCAGTCTCCTCTTCTCCAGACTAAATAAGCCCAGTTCTTTCACTCTTTCCTCCTAAGTCATGTGCCCCAGCCCCATCACCATTTTTGTCCCCTCTGCTGGACTCTCTTTAACTTGTCCACATCCTTTCTGGTCAAAATCAAAACACATATTTACTTGATTAGAAGATTAAGTTTTCACTCCATTTAACATGGGGCAAGAAGCTCTTTGCCTTACAATTCAGTATGAGGTAGCTGAGGGGAGAGGGAGGCTGGCAGCTGCTCTGGCTCCAGCCTCAACCCAGAACTGGACCTGGAGTTGGAACTGAAACTGGAGGTAGAACTGGAGCCACAGCTGCTCTCTGCCCTCACCCCCCTACTGACTCTTCATGCTCTGCTTCTCCTCCCCTGCAGTCTTCCCCCCATGTTGCTACTTCCCATCTGTCACACATCTCTTTAACTATGCTTCCCTCCAGGAGGCTCTGTCCTTGCTGCAGCTCAGGACACAGAGCACGGCTCCAACCTGGATGCATGATATGGTTCCAGCCCAGCTCTGTAGCAGTGGCATGGAGTTGGCACTGCTGTTCCAACCTGACCCTGTAGCATCAGTGCTGGCTCCCCACCACTACTGCTGCTATAAGGCCAGTCTGGAACAGCAGTGCAGGCTCCAAGGCATCTGTGTCCCCTACATACAATCCAAACCTCTGAATACCTGACACCCTGGCCAGATCCCCAAGAACCACATTCAGACCCCAAAACAGAGTTCAATTCCCCTTCTCGAAGAGTCACACACAGGACCCTAAGTCTCAGACAGACCCCCAAATATTAGAACTGAAGATCCAGACCCCACCACAGACCCATCTCCAATATACAGGAGCTGGTTATAGCATTTCAGGTCCCTGCTTCAGCCTGGGGCCAGGACTGTGTAAGGGGTACGGGCAGAAAGGTATATGGAACAAGCTGGCAGGGAAGTGACCCTGCCAAATCAGGGCTTGAGTGAGCATAGCCAGCCTGGCCACTGCCAGAAAATGCCAAGCCATAATTGCTTGAGAAGTGAGTGAGTTTGCTGGCACAACTGTTACACTTGGGTAAATGCCCCCTGTAATTTTCATGCTTGGGGGTCATGGCTAACTGTGCTGGACCTAGTAAGAGGATGCCTCTGGAAAGTTCAGTGCTTGGAGAGACATGGTCAGTTACTCTGGGCCAGCTGGTGGATGCCTGCAACAGCATTCACTTGCTGTGTTACTGCGGGAATGCTGTAGGACTGCCAAAGACCCTCTAAGAGCAGGGTTTTTTGCATCTCCGAGGGATAAGAAATCAAGAGCAGGGCGGGGGGAAGAGGGGGAACAATTGTAAGGACTACTCAGAGAAACTCCAGATGGCAAGCAGTGAAATGGGGAAGAAACAAGATGCCTGCAATCATCAGTAGCCTTCTCCAGGGGGCTGGGCTTGGCTAAAAATATATTGTAGCCCAAAGGCAAGCAGCTGGCAGGGCTGTAGGGACTAATGAGAAAATCCTGTGCTTGAGCCAGGCAGTAGGCCTGGCTGGTCAGAGAGGGGAGGGCTTGATCAAATAAAAGTTTACCCTCAGGCTAGAGAAGGCATTCTAGCCCTGGCCAGGAAGAAGGCACAGCTCCCAAGTGGCTGGTGGTACCTGGAGGTACGACCCATTTGACTGTGTGGGCGTTGACACCACAGGCAAGGGAGCCCTGAGAGATAGAGGAGTGCTGTGAGGACTTAGAATGCCCTGAGAAAGGACTGTTCTTAACCCTTTCACAGGCCAGGGGGTCCAGGACATAGGCTGTAGAGTTTAAAGCCCTTGATATTTAGCTGCCACAGATAAACTCAGGCCAGAATAAGAGGCCTAGGGCTGAAGATAGCAGCCAGAATAAGTAGGCCAAGACTAAGAGGATCTAGGGAGCAAAGGTGACCCAAAAAAACACACCATGCCAAGGCTCAGGATGTCTCCCACAGAAGTAATTATTCCATCAAGGCATGACAGGACAGACATTGGCGGTTGTACAAAAGAGCTGGAGTGAGAAGTGAGGCAGACTTGTTGGCCAATGGGTGTCACTATGGCTTGGTAATGCTAATCCTGCCTCAGTGTCCTTGAAAAGTTTGGGCATCCACCAACTAGGTGAGTTGGGGGGTCTGGATTCACTCTAGAGCAGGGGACTCAACTGGCTGGACCCATACTCAGTCAGGGTAAGAAGAAGCTATGTACCAGACCACATCCCCACACACCCCGATCTATAACCACATGACCAGCATCTCAGGTGATATCCAGACCCTCCTGCAAACACTATGGTAAATCATTTTTGCCCCCAGATGATATTGGGTGCTTTCCAGTGATTTGTTGAAATCAAGGGCCCTACCCCATGTTGAGTGGAGATAAACTGGTGAAAGACTAAAGATGGGAGTAAAATAAAACTAGTTTTGTATCTGTTTGTAGGATGGTTTGATTAAGTGACAGAACTGTTGTCAGCTAAATGAAGAAGTATCCACTACAGAGTGTTCCATTGCAACAGAGATCACTAGAGGTTAGTGTAGTCTTGACACACATGGCCCAATTCCTACACACAATACTCCAGGTTTTTGGATTTTTTTTGTAAAAGCATCATGGGAGACTATCAAAGACCTTTTTTAAATCCAAGTTTATGACATCAACTGTATCTCCCACATCTAAGTGGTTCATTACTTGATCATAGAAGGAGACACAGTTGAACAGACCTGCCTGCAATTAAACCATGTTGGCTATCCTTCAGCATCATGCCTTGTGCCAGTCTCTCACCAATGGGCTTCTTGATATTTTTTTCCAAAATTTGACCTAGTATCGAGGTCAAACTGATCAGCCTATAGTTTCCTGGATCCTCCCTCCTCCCCTTCTTAAAGATTAGCATCACATTGACCCTTTTCCAGTTTTCTGGGGCCTCTCCTGAGTGCCATGAGTCTTCAAATACCTTCACTCACAGTCCATCAATAACTCCATTCAATTCCCTCAAAAGTCTTGGGTGTAGTCCATCTATTTCTGTCAACTTGAAGACATTCAGACACTCTAAGTGCTCCCTCACAAGTTCAACCCTGACCATTCACCCACCCCCATCTGTCCAGTATCTGACCAGGTGGGCAACCTTCATTTGCATGCAGGAACCTTATGCAAAGTATTTATTAATGAATTTGGTTTTCTCCTGTTTGTTATTAGCTGTCCTGTCCCATTCTGCAAGGGTCCCAAATTTCCCTTGGCCTTCCTCCTGCTGCCTATATACCTAAAGAAGAACTTATTGTCGTTGATTTTGCTCACCAACATGATCTTGTTCACCACCCTTGCCTTCCTCTATCCTCTCTATACAAATACATGCTATATTTGTGTATTCCTCCTTGCTGACTATCCCTTGTTTCTACTGTCCATAAGCCTACTTGTTCTTTCTTAAGCACTCCTTGACTTCTCTGGTAAGCCGAAAGGGCTTCCCAGCCTCTTTACCACCTTTCCTGCATACAGGAATGAGACTTTTCTGTGCTCTGAGGATAGCTCCCTTGAGGAATGACCACCCTTCATGAACTCACTTCCCCTTCAGTCCCTCTTCCCATTGGGTCTCTCCCACTATTTTCCTAAGCTCATTGAAATCAGCCTTCCTGAAGTCAAGCACCTCTGCCCTACTGGCTAACTTGCCTGTGCTACAACAGATAGTGATCATGAGATTATATCTATCTCCCAGATTATCCTCAATCCTCAGATCTCCCATCAGGTCACCCCCTTTGTCTAGAACCAAATCCAACAAATCTTTCCCCTTTAACTTCTGTAAGGCAGATCATACACTCAAAGGGGTCACAGATATCTGCCTTCCTATTTCTATAGATATAGAGATTGATATAGATATAGTGTGTGGGTAGGTGTATTTTTGTGTGTACACTTCTGTCACTTAATCAAACCATCCTTTAAGCATGGCTTTTCCTTTGTGTGTATATATGGAGTGCTTTCCTTTCTATTCATGGTTCCATGACAGGAAGGAAGAAAAGAAGAAGAGAAAGAGACCAATAGCTTATATACAATTTATCAGCTGGAAGAAGGAGAAACACTCAATACCAAGTGATGAGTCAGATCTCCATATATCTAATTTTAGCAACCTTTGAGGCAACCTATTTTGTGAAGGGAAACAAAATATCTCAGGTCTGTGATTATATCCAAGGCCATAAACCTAGTTAAGTTTTAATTTAAGTGCAAATAAAATACAATGATAAAAATAACATTGTGCTGTATGTGACCTATAACACAGAAGAGTAATTACAGCAAGTACATTCTTTTCTCAGTAGTGAACTGCTTAAAATAAATAAATAAATACATGCTTTCCTATTTTCCTTGGTGGGACAAAAAATTCCCTGTAATTTAATATCTAAATATAAATAACTGAAATTACATTTGTGATGCAAAAAACTCCACAGGTTAGAGATTCAGTTCAGGTGTGAAAAAGCATCATGAAGCCAAATGCTCAGAAATTTCAGGAACTTATAACTGATTTCATAAGGGCAATGACAATTTTCCATAACTGAAGATCTATTTCAAAATATTTTTCCAAACTGGGAATAAGAGTCTGCAAAATGGGGAAAGAACTTTCATTAGAAGACCTTGTTTCATGGACTTGCAGAATTTTGGAGCCCAATCCTGCAAGGGTGCTAAGAATCTTTTTGCTTGGGAGCTAATGGAACTCAGTGTACCCAAACACAGGGACATTTAATTCTTTTCAGAACCTCGAGGTAGAAAGCTGCACATTAAACAAAAACAGCGTGATCAGAAAAGATAGTTCCAAAGCTTACAAGATTTTGGATTTACTTTTGAGATTTTGGACAAGTTCAGACTGATGGAGTGGTTCTTACAAGAAAACTCAGTCCTTGTTTTTAAAAGGTCTGGCTATACCAGGGATGAATCATCATTGATTCAATGCCTTTGAAATTCTTTGGACCTATATCTAAATGTCACACCCCTAACTAGCCTTCAATCCAAAAAGATTTGTCCATAAAGTCCCTTCTGTTATTCACTTTGTGTGTAGGCAGTAGGGCTGTGCGAAGCTTCGGTCACCAATTTGATTTAGAGATTTGGCCTGAATCAGCAGATGAATCTCCAAATCTGAATTGAATCAGGAGACCCATTAAAAGGTCTGAATTGAATCCAAAGCCTCCAAATCAATTCAGAAAAGATTCAGAGATATTTGGAGATTCAGGTTGACCAGGGAGAGGCAGGCACAGCTGGGTGGCTACAGGTTCTCCCACAGCTCCTTTGGCTGTGTGTGTCTCTCCATCGGTGGGGGGAGCCTTGGAGGAAGCCCCCATGGCTGCCCTGCCCAGCCAGCCCTAGCCCCCAGCACTTAAAAAAAGAAGGCCTGCACTCATTAGCTGCAGGAGTGATAAACAGGGTGTCTGAGGGCTGATAGCAGAGCCCCCCCCCCTCCCATGCAGTGCAGGGCACTGGGGGGGCAGCAAGGGTTGCCCCCTCTGCCTGGCACCTGATGCCCCTCACTACCCCACACTTCATGGCAGACTTCTACCACGAGGCCCCAGTTGCCACAGCCAGAGCCAGTGAGTATGGGCCTTTTTTTTGTTTTTCTTTTAAGTGCCCGGATGCTGGGGCCATGTGGGGCAGCCATTGGGGGTGGGGATGGGTGGGGGGGAGATCGGGGTACAAGGGCTGTGAAGAGGGACTCTGCCAGGAGGCCCCAGAGCACCCACAGCTGCTGCTACTGCTGCTGAGTAGGTTGGTTTGTTTTTTTGATTCTCGGACTGCAGGGGCCAGATGCAGGGGCCATCAGGGGCAGGATTGTGGCGGAGGTGCAGTCGAGGTGCAGGGTCTGCATGTGAGGGCTCTGCCAGGAGGCCCCAGATCTCCCACAGCCCCTGCTATGGCCAGTGAGTGCAGGGCTTAATTTTTTCTGCTTTTTTATTTTAAAGTGCCAGGACTAGGCTACGCCAGGCAGGGAATGGGGCCAGGCAGGGCAGCCAGGGGGCCTTCTCCTGTGGATCCCCCCACCTGGGGAGAGACAGACACAGCTGGAGGAACTACAGGGGAACATGCAGCCACCCGGCTGTGCTTGCCTCTCCACGGCTGACCCAAATCTCCAAATCAGCACCAAATCTCTGATTCTGATTCAGCCGAATTGAATGGGGACAGTGATTTAAATTACCAAATTGAATCACTGTCCTCTGTATCAGCCGAATCTGAATCCTAATCAAATACTTCACTATTTGCACTGGCCTAGTAGGCAGGCATTTGCTGTCAACTGATTGTTGATATGCAGAAATAACAGTAGCTCATTAACAATTGTACCAGTTATAGAGTATAATACTTTATTGTGGGTCAAACTAAACCATCATGTCTCCCCCCCGCCCACCCTGTTCCTGTACTAGTGTAAATGTAGGTAAGCCACTGTAACTGTAACCCTGAGTGAGGAAGGTTTATTAAAGTTATAATGGTTTGTCTCAACTTGTATCAATACAGGAGTGGACAGATAAAATTTAGATGGTATGTGTTACCAGCTAGCACGTCCTCTCCATCTCCATTTTAAGACAACATATCTAATACATACACAGATGACATACAAATATATATAAATGCATATATATACACATAGAAATATAGATATATATAGTTAGAAATATATATAGCTAGAACTAGAGGTGACAATGGATAAAACCTACACAGTTGCACTGAAAAGTGTAAGTTAGAAAGTGAAGCCTTTACAATGTCTTTAATGGGAAGGACCATGAAATACATTTTCAATATGTATTTAATTTCCTTTGATTCCTAGCCCACTCACAATTTACAGCCAAATGCCTGACAATGGCAGTATTATTTCCATTCAGGCAACAGCGAGGGAGTCACTTGACTTTGCGACTTATTATAATCTACCTGATCCCTTCATTTCACTGATTTTAATGTTTTCACTAACTTTTTAAATGTTTCACTAACTAAGCTATTCTTTCTTCTGCAATTCTGCTCTTAGCTGCTCCTCTTAATGTTGCTCCTATTTCACAGCTCTGCAGACTGTTTTTAATTCTGGCCAAAAATATTAACCCAGGTGTGGAAACATTAATTCAGGTGAACACGAGCTCAAGTGGGGAAATAACTTTCAGTGAAACATTGAATGTACTGTCAAGATGTTCAAAGAGGCTAGATTTGGTTTTATGAATATGAAAGAGATGGACATGTAATTTACAAGATAGCAAAACTAAAGGAACAGTATCTTTTGATTGTTTTTGCTAGTTTGTTATTTTTTATATGTAATGTATAATGTAGGAAATTAATGCACATTCCAATAAAATTACAGGCAACCCCTGCTTAGCGCTCTTAATTGGTTCCCAAATAAACAAGTGTTAAGCAAAATGAGTTTTAAGTGAAACCAAAAGAATCTGATGACCCAAAATGGTGACCACAAGTGTTGGAGTGAAACTTGCTGAGCACTAAGTGAAATCACGTATCAATTTAAAATGAGCGTTATAGTAAAATAGTGCTAAATGAAACAGCATTAAGCAGGGGTTGCCCGTTATTGCTTTTATCTTGAACTGAATAGCATGGCCTTAGTCCATTAGCATATTAGTAAAGCTTCTAGTTTCTTCTTACCTGGATAAAAATGTGTGTTTTGATGTACCATAGCATCTGCACCCACTGTATCAAAATCCTAGCTCTGCCCATGACTACATGTATATATTACAGAAATTATAGAAGTCCATGAAATCATTAAACTGTATTCAAATAAAGAAGCTGATTCATTGTCATTCTTTCTTTATAGGATCTGCCATTTCTATTTAATATTAATATTTTGAATAAGAGTTTATAGTTTTGAGTTTTTGGAAGGAAACAAAGTTATAGCATGAGTAGGTCCCTTTCCCATGCTTAAGAGGGTTAAGTTGTTTTTTCCTTTACGATAGCTGAATGAACATTTATTTTAAATAATAAAACTACAAAATAGGAACAGAATGTGTATATTAAGGAGTACTAGCATATCATTTGAATCAGAAATTAAATAACCTTCTAAGGGTTAGCACCTAATCATTTTCTTCCAGTTTCTCTGGGAAACAGTTCTCTAGCATTTTTTATATACTTCATAAGATTTCACTTGCATAAAAATAAAATCTGTGCAAATTCTTTGGCATTTCTCACCAAATGTACATAATTTGGCAAAAATCAGTAAAGGCAAAGTTGCCTAAAACAAAGTTGTTCAGTATTATTCTAGACCCTACAACTATCATTAGTGACTATGGGGTTTTTAACTCCCTGAACCAGGGCTAATTGACATTATTTGCAAAGTCTTTGTATTTATAAACAGAATTTCTAATTACCACAAGCCATATGAAACAAATATTTGAATCAACATTAGACCAGGCAGATTTATATATTAGATACATATATAGGGAAATGACAAAAATAGTTTTTCAATCCACCTTACAGAAAGGCAGTCATAGACCTTCATAGGCAATCATAATTTAGAAATTAAATTGAGAGGTATGGATTTACATGCATACACACTATCTATCGATCAATCAATCGATCAGTATAGATAATCAACATATAATATGCATTTTATATTATCTCTCTATATCTAGCTATACATATTAGTGTATATTAATACATATTAGTGTTTGTATGTGTATATGGTTGTATAGATATAGAGAGATAATATAAAATATAAATATTTACCTCTCTATATAAATATTTCTCTCTCAATAGCTAGATAGATAGTTTATGTGTGTAAATATACAGAATGGTGTAAGAGAAAGAAATCAATATTTTCCCCAAGCCCCAGAGGTACAAAACTTAAGACAGACTTTTCTGACTAGTCTAAAGCATCCTTAGTGAATACATAATTTCTTTGGCAATGTGAAATAAAGAGAAGGAAACAAGGTAGAAACTCACAAACTAAAGAATACAGATTACCACAAAAATGTTGATGGTAACGAGGTTAACAAGATTAGAATTTGCTATTAGGACCATGCAGTCTTAATTATATATAGGTAAGTGTGTAACTGGCTTTTTTAAAATTTAACATGAACTTTACCTGATAATATAAATGTTTCTTTCCTGTTGTATGACACATTTTACAGTGCAGCTTAACCTAAGCTCTGTTCTTTTGCAAAATGCTTCATTATAACTGCCTATGAAGAGTGCAGGGTACATTCCAATGCTCAACTAACCAATACTTATGCAGGGTGCTTAAGAAGCAGATGATAACTGCACTTATTTCCTTGTTTGTTTGCTCTTTGCAGTGAACATCTGATGTTATACTCCTACATTCTTCCTTGTACCATTCAGGTAGCCCTAATATGAGCTCTGCAAGGCTGGGGATAAAGAATCCTTTTAACTTCTTATCCTTCTTTGTGTCTCCAAAGACAGGGCACAATCTTCCCCTGAGTTTGACACATTGCATAAGCACACCATTAGTTAAATTTCCAGTCTTCCAAGCTCAAGTACCACCTCAAATATTTAAGACAATAGAATATAAAGCCTGTGGTCCTCTGTCTGTAGCCAATGTTTGCCTTTTGCCCATGCCAAAAAATGTAATCAGAAGTGCTTATGTTCATAAATCAAGTATTTTAAATTAAATTATAAATATTTATACACCCTGAACAGAATGAAAAAAAGCAAAAAGACTTTCATTTTTAAATAAAGGTATAGGTTGACAGCAACTAATGTTTTCTAACTTAAAATAAGTTGCTTAAAATAGAATCAGTGGGAACCATTGCTTAATATGAATGTATTCTAAATTTTTTAAAATCCAAATAAAATGACATTTAAAGTTGAGTTTAAGAACTCAAAACATACAGCATTTGAATCAATGAGAAATTCTATTTTCCTCATTAATCGCTTTTCTTATTATTTATTTAATATTGCCTTCATTGTAACTGGTGAACATTTTGTAATCAACTTAATAGAAAATGAACCAGGCCTCATATTCTTTTGGAAATTAAGAAAATCCAATTTTGATCTCACTTACATAAATAAGGATAAATTCTGTTACAGTCAATGTAGGTATTAGGACTGTGCAAAACTTCGGTCACTGATTCAATTCAGTGGAGATTTGGCCCAATTTGGTGGACAAATCTTTGAATCCAAAATGAATCAGGAAACCCTTTAATTTCTCTGAATCAAACTGTAACCCTCCAAATTGATTCAGAGAGATTCAGAAAGATTTGGCAATTTGGACATAGACACAGCTTTATGTGTTTTTTTCTACATACCTCAAGGTACCAGGTGGCTTGTGAATGCTGCCATGCTGAGGCAGATGGAATGTCCCATAGGAGTGCAGGGGGGTGGGGGCAGGGTCCCCAGCATGCTTGGCAGCAGACCCAGAAGTGGACCAGAAGTACTTCCAGTCCATTTCTGGGCTCACAGCTGAGCAGTGGGAATATGTAGGCATCTACACATGCAGGCAACCTGGGACTAACTTGAGACTCAGGTCAGAGCAGCCAGCCACAAGCCCCTGTGGCCACTGGGGGGAGCTCCAGTGTCTGGTCAGATGGCTGCCAGCTGGATGCCAGGAGACATGAATCTTACCTCTTTATTTGCTGTGGGGTAGGCACCTAGGGCCAGGGGAGTGTGGGCAAGCCAGGTGGGGAGTGGGGTCAGGGGCTGGGGTGGGGAATGAGAATGCCCTCCTCACAGTGCAAGACTTACCATATGTCCTGGGATAGTGAAGCTGACAGCTCAGCGCAGGACTCCCCATTGGCATGGACAAGTGACTGCACCCAGTGTCTGCAGCCCACGGTGCTCAGTGAGCCAGAGCCTGGCCAGAAGCACCTCCTGGGGAGAAGCTGGTGCTGCTGGTAGCTGGTGATATCATGGCCAGCTGCATCTCATGGTGTGGTGTGGAACTGACCAGGATGCCACTTGTCTGGGCTCCCAAAGCTGCTAGTGGGTGCAGCAGCCAGGAAGGTCGGCAGGGAGAGGAACATCCAAGGAATCTCCTCCAGGTAAGTGTCATGCCCAGAGGGGTCAGGGTGGGGCCAGGGCTCTGCCAGGCTGCCCCCGCTGGTGAAAACCACAAGGTTGTGGCTTGGGTCCTGGGACACCAAAATGTTGGTCAGTTTCCACATAAAGGGTATGGTCTTATAGACATGACTGGACTGCCAGTTGTGGTCGGTCACAGTCACCCACTGTGCATGCAAGACCTGGACCTTTATGTGGCACTGCCATGCTGGCTGGGAGTGGCCTTTCTGATGCATCCCACCTGACAGGGCCTCATAAAAATAGGCAGTTGAGTTCCTGCCCTGCACTAACTGCCTCTGTACTTCTACATCCCCTCAGAAGGCCATGAAGTCATGCTTTTCTTTCTGGGTTCAGTTGGGGAGCTGGTTTCTTGGCTTGGGCAAGCACACATGGGCAGGGCCAGACCTCACCAGAGAGGACACGGTGGTGGTACCTCCCATGCCAGCTTTTTGGACTCCTGCACAGCTGCCCGTCAGTAGCTGGCCCTGCACAGTGCTCAGGAGTGCTCAGCAGTGGGGAAAGGCAGGGCCTTGAAGCTGCACAGCAGCGGCAAGTGTGCCACAACATGTGCACAGAGCCACAAAGACAGGAAACCCAACTGGGAGTGCACAGGAACAGGGAGCTGGTGCTGCCCTCCTGCCACAGCCAACCAGACAGGAGCCCTGGGAAGCTCTGAGGGCTGGACACAGAGAGCTGAACAACACTGAACATCACTCACCTGCAGCCAGAGAGCAGCTTTGGCTAGTGGACAGGATGAGCAGCAGCAGTCTGGGTCCTGTGCAAGGTGCACACAGGGTGTGCAGTCCCTTAGGCTGCTATGCAGTGTGCCCCAAGGCACAACATTGCTGCAAGCATTTACACCCTGCAGCTGGGGGCTGCCAGAAAGTAGCCCAACCATGGAGGAGTGGAAGGGGCCAGCCAGGAGCCCTGGAGATGAGTTCTGGCTGGCCATCTAGTGGCTGGGAAGAGCCAGCAGGAAGACCCCTGGGTTACTGCACAGTAAGACTTCTACATGTATGTTATTGTGCAGCAACTAATGAGGCATAAATTTGATACCTGCATGATGCAGGTATCAAATATACACTCAAGTCAGCATAAGTTACCATATTTACTGTGCACTATAGGTGTGCACATGTAGATGCACACCCATACTGTGCAGTAATTGTGGTTACTGCACAGCCGATACATGCATGTAGGTGCACCCAGTTTCTCCCAGTTTCAGTTATGCCTGAAATAGGCAAGTTGAATCAAAATCAGTTCTTTGGTAAAACAGAAACTTTAGACAGAGATATATACACCAGGAATTTTGCTACCATGGTTGTATTAATTGGGGGGGGGGTGTTTTTATCACATTCCTAGTCAACATAGTTAAGCTAGAGGAATTTTTAGATCAAGCAAAAGTCCTTGCACACTTGACCAACATGTATAATGCTGCAGCTCTTGACAGAATTCTAACATATGTATAGGTTTAATCCTAGGACTTTTCTATTGAGTTGATGTCAGGTAGGGGGCACAAATGTCAAAGGATGTTGTCCATGTTGATTTGACTGGAGCATATTGGTAATGTACGTGACTGAAATGATGCACAGGTCATCATTTTTATTAATAGTCACTGTGTTTTAGTTTTAAAAATTTCACCATCTCATAGTGTAAAAAATGTAATAAAACTCATTTTCTCTAGTCATAATTCATTTCAAAGCAAATATATTTAACATTTTTCACAATAAATAGTGTTTCCAGTTATGCAGGACTTCCAGTTGAGTGAGGAATTAAGAAAGCATAAAATTAAACCATATGAGAAATGTCCTGAGAATACAAAGTCCTGCAAAAATTATGTACAGTCATGACAGATCTATCCTTTGACTATTCTGGGAACTAGGTTCCCAATTAGAGAACAGACCTGCCCATTAAGAAAGAGAGGAATAGTGATTGTTGACAGTCAACAGGGAAACCAAATTAGGTGAACTCATTATTTTAAATGGTTTGATTTAAAGGCAGACCTGTTAATGAGTTACCAAGAGCTATAATTTCCATGTGCCCGATTTCAGTAATGAAATTAAAATCCTGAAATAGATGAGAAAGTAAGAAAAATGGAAAGGCAGGCTTTGCTTGTTTGTTTTTTCAGCTACTGGAAAAAAGACATAATTATTAGAAGTTAAAAATAGACACTCAGGAAGGAAAAACAAAATCAAAATCTAAGGTCTGCCTGATGCACCTAGGCAACCGGAGGCTGGTCCTCCACAGAGATGCTCTGGCTGCCAGACCATGTGTTCAGCACCAGTGCTAGTAAGGGGTCGGATGGGCTGGAGGAGTGGGGAGGGGACCTCGGGGAGGACACCTGATAGCCCTGCCCACTCCCCCAGCCCCTTAACCCCTGCCCTGGTTGGCCCCACCCCCAACTGCACCCCCCCCCCCGAGGCCCTGATCCATGCCCTGTCTGGACCCTACCCCCACAAGCCCCAAGTGGCAGAATTTGCTCCACACCAAATTGTATGTCTGAGCACAAACTGCTTCAAGCACACATGCTTGCATGTGTGGATGTGCCCACAAAGACAAAAAGAAAGAACAGACCATACTTTGGCGGGTAATTGGATTGTTCCTTCCTTCTTCCGACTGAAGAGTGGTCCAAAGTGTATCTAATCACATGGTGGAGAAAGTGTAAAACAAAATGCACCTCAGAAAGACATAAATTACATGCCTGTTAAGACTGCCTGAATTTCCTATGTACTGTAACTTTAATAAAAATGATGACTATAGATTGTACCAAGAGATACAGTCTACCATGATGAGAGAATAGGCTTGTCTATACTGCATCAAAGACATGTCCCAGAGAACATGAGACTGAGCACTTCTGCCTACACATGCTTATGGTCAACTTCAGGATTTCCTTACAAAACACTGTGTGTCAACAATCAAGTATGTACCATTTACAAATGTGAATGATTTGCATGAATTCAAACTCTTTTGTGTATTTAAATAAAATGCAATGCTCTTTTACATACACATGTTTTGTCATGTATTTCCAGAATGTGTTGTGGTCAGAAAACATGTACCCCAAAATGACCAGGTGAGCAAAGTTAAAAGTACATAATTGGAGACTGGATTACAACCCATTTGAAACTGCTTCTCCTAAAATTAGTCAGAAAAGATGTATCTGATTTATCCTAGGTATGCAGACAAGCGAGCAAAACATTAAATAATTGCAATTTGGAAATAAGCATTCAAATCTGTTCACATCTCTATCAAATATGATCGTTCTCATTACCCTAGTAAGAGCTGTTAAAACATTTTAGCTATGTAAGCAAAGCTATCTTTGCTTTCAAATTCAGTCTGCAATTTTTTCAAAGAAAGAGAAAAATCTGGGGTCAATCCCTAGCTTATAGCTCCTTATTTGTTATTTCTGACTTGTCTTTCAAAAGAGCACATGATTGAATCTACTGTAATAAAAATGTTCTAGAAAGTAAGAATTAGAGGAATTATATGACTTTCATTGCTAATGTGCAATGCAATGTCATTTTATCACTTTAAACCTGCAATAGATGCAGGGTCCCCTACTATCTTGCTTTATGGATCTTCAAAAGCTATCATATACATTAGTCCACCTGAAAAATAAATCCTGTGCACTGAGTGCTTGAAAAGTTAACAGTGTTTCTTATTTTAGCAATGTCCCTTTTCTATGACATAAAGAACACACATATATATATTCACACTGCAATAAGGACATGGAAATGTAAAACTTTTTTACATGTGTATGTGCTGCAGTGCTAGGCACTTTGAAAAGTACCCAGTGTTGCAACACATACAGTTGTATAAGCAATGAAATGCATGTTCAAAGATGTTTTAATTCTTAACCGCCCTGCCACCATTTTCTCCACCCTGATGCACATTTCACCACTTATACAACTGCAAGTGGCACAGAGCCATGTGCATCAGCTCAAGTGCCGAGCAGTCTTGATTAATCGAGTCTGCTCCATTGCGCTGGCATGTTGCAGTATGGTTATAAATGTCTGTATATTCCAGCAGACAGAAAATCCAGAAAGATACAGAATATTGCAAAAGGGCCTTATCTGCATGATACTAAAAAATCTACCCAACTATACCTCTATAACACAATTCATGAAATAACGCTGTACTGCAGAAGCATTTTATCAGGATTTCTCTGGAGTTCAGTTGGGGCTAAAGTCTTTCAGTAACTTTCCCTGAGAGAATGCAAGAATTGTTCCAATTAAACACATATACAGTAAAATCCATGTTAACCAGCATGTTACAAGCCGGCATGCTCTATTAACTGGCATGCCAGCTTGTAAGTTAAAAGCAAAACTGGAGGTGCCCACTGTGGCGCTGCTGGTTTCATTGAGCCCCCATGGCCCAGGACATAGAAGCCTGCAATGGGGCCTGCCTCCCTGTCCCTCAGGGCCCATGGGAGGGGTGGCGATGTGGCAGTAGGTGCGGCAATGCCCCAGACGCAGCAGGAGAGGCAGGGGCCCGAATGAGCAAAGATACCTGTTCAGGCCTCTCAGTTAACTGGCTTATTTTGTTATCTGGCACCCCGCCACCCCTTCCCGATGGGTGCCAGATAACAAAGCTTTTGCTGTACTTCTTTGAGGGCCTTGTTACATGTCTGAGCTGTGCAAATTTTGATTGGCTTAGTGCCATCTTGCAGTCATACCTTCAGTTTGAGAAGTATATCTGTGGGGAGTAACCACACCTTAATGGAACAGGAGTTGGGTTATGCAGATCAAGAGATAATCCTGCTCTGGAGTAGCATACCTTTAAACCACATAATGAACACTTTAAGAAGCTTAAAGGTATTAACATGTAGACAATCCAGGGGTTAAGAACTCTGGGAACCACCCAAAATTAACATGTAACAAGGCCCTGAGATTCAAAGTTAAGGAGTTATTATTAGGACTAGTAATGATTAGGAGTTCTAAGAGGAAATAGGTCTCCAGCCTTTCAGAAGCTTAATGTACACCTAAGATAAAATAATCCTTTACCCTCAGGAGTTCACAGAATAAGTTAAAAAAATAAGGGGGGGGTATATTGTACTATGGCACAATTGTTGTACTGAATATGGACTCTAGATTCAGTCATTCATCTGGAATACCAAATTCTATAAAGTGGAGGGTATTATTTTCCCTGCAGACCACTCTAAAAAAGACATGGAAGAAATTCTAAAATTTCCCACATCTTAGAACAGTGCTGATGCCTCTGGCTTTAGCATGTTATATTCAGCACCCTTCTTTTCTCACTTCCTTTCTTCCATTATTTCTACCATTCTCCTCCCCCACACCACATTCTTCTTGGTGAAGACTTTTTGAGAAGCTAACAAGTTACTTTGAAATACTTCAGCTTTAATGAAACAGGATATTTTCTTGAAATTTCATTTCAACAAAGTGCATTCCAAAAAAGCTCTATTTATCATATTCTTTCCAATGTTATATTTATATATGATAAATTTAATTCTGTTCTCCAAATGGCTCAGCACAGAAGTAGTGGTCCAGTGGGAAGGGAGACTTTACCACAGAGTCCTTTACCAGCTGCTGCCTGTCAACCCAACTGAAGACACCAGGTTGTGTGTGCTGCGCCTAGCAGACCCCAAATTGTGCCCACCTCTTCTAACCACTGGAGAGATTACAAAAAGCATTTTATAGTCACCCTAAGTAGCATGGTATTAAGTCAGAGTATCCATGTATTTGAAGTACTGTATTACCGATGTGAATGATAGTACATTGTAGCCAAATTAGTGGATGTTGGGTTGTTTATTATTGATTGTTAACTGGTATTATTAGCTTAGTTATGCATTTCTATTTTCACGTACATTATAAATTCAAGTTTCTATAATCTATCTATCTATCATTAAAGTTTGTATATATCGGTTTGTATCATGTCTTGCACTGGAGGAAGGAAACTCAGGTTATTCTGCTACTCAGCTGCTACCATTTCTTTGGTGGACTGGGAGAAAGACTGAGGCCATTGGCACTGCAGGGATCTGAAATTGGCAGCAGGCCACCCCTAGTGTGGGATACTTGAGCTAAATATTGCATAAATATCACACTGAATGGCATTTGCTATTTTGATATTTCAGAAGAAATGTAAATGAACACATGAATGTTTTTTTTTCTTTTAAGTTAAAACAAAACTTTTTAAATATAAAAATTTATGGAACTTATTCCAAGATAGAGTTTTTTCTCCTTTCAGTATGCAGCACTAGAAGCCCCCCAAAATACCTATGGTATTTAACCATAATCTGTTATTTCCATAGGAGTTAATGATAACAGGAGCATGAGCAGGTGATCCGTGTTATGTTATAATACAATGTTTTAAATATTTGATAATGTATGCTGCCTGCCATTATTTGAATTGGATTTTCCCATTGATGCTTCAGAGATAAGAATCAGGTCACATAGGATTGTATTATGCTCTTGTATGATACAGATTATATGTTTAATTTATTTTCTTTGCAATATTTGACAAATTTCTCTTTATATGCATTCTTTCAGCAGGGGGAAAGAAGAAAAACAACAACCTGCAAAATCTGGTCAAGTCCTGATCATAAATATGTTTAAATTTAGAATTCTTAAAGCAGTGGCAATGCATAGAATGCCATTGCACTCCCAACTGGCCATGCTCACTGCTTAGGCGAGAGGCAGGGGGGCGGGCAGAAGTGCAGGTGCCCCCCTGCAAGTACCAGCCGGGGAGTGGGAGCACTGTGCTACTCCCAGAAGTGGCCACAGCCCCCTATGGAAGTGGCCTCAGCCATTTTCAGAAGTGGCCACAGCAATTGTCCGCCTTGTAATCGACTTTGGGCACCCTGCTCCAGCCAGCGAGATCGGCCACAGCGGGTGGGGTGTGCCCCCCTGACTAAGTCAGCATCGGTGGCCCATGACTTTAAGAGTTCTGAGCACACCAGGTCCTCTCAAATGCAGAAGAAGAGGAACTACTTTTGAAGTATTCTGCTTTATTTATTATTTTATGTGTTACACATTTATTTCATTTACAATGATTTACTCCTGTATTTTTCCTCTAGGTGTTTGCAAATTTGATGTCACTATGAAAGATTAATGTGTGTTTAAACAAAGTGACTAACCTAATTTAATTACTTAGGACAATTCTTAAATAATGCTTTACTGACTTCTAAGCAATTATATGCATTGCCTTAAGAAAGGCAAACTAACGTGACAGTTTAGATTTCATTTGACAAAAAGACATTCATTCTCATTTGCCTGTCATTTTCTTTAAAAGGCTTCAGGTATATAGCCCACTTGTTCTAAATAATAATGTATTTTTCTGTTGAAAAAAAATCATAGGCATTGGTTTGTAATGAGAAATTTATGAAATATATAAAGTAAACAATAGATGCAAATGAGAGTGGGAATTATGGATCAGAGTTTAACAACAAAATGGATCTTAAGGTCTATTATTCATAACATGATCTTGAAAAGACCAATAGTAAAAATTATCGATATCATTCCTACTCAGACTTTGCCTAGAGCTAGTGCTGTAGAATTGCCATAAGCTCTACATAAATCATAATGTGTGGTTTTACTGCATTAACAGATCAAACGTCACTTTCTGGACTCTGGTTTCCTCTCTGTCAAATAGCATGCTATCTGCACAAACATTGCTATTTTTTTTTAAAGAAATTGTTAAAGCCAAAACAAGTCCAAATCCATGAGTCAGTCTAGAACCATAAGTGGCCCTACAACTAGCAAACATCCTCCACCCCCACCAGGGGCTTCAAATATTTCCAAAGTCTTTTGGCAGGCATCCCACATGCAGGCCCAACCCCAGAGGCTTGGGGTTTAGATGCCCCCAAGTTTTCCCTGCCCTTAGCCCTATGCCACAGAAGCAAGCTAGGGTGAAGCTTCCCATTTCCATAAAGTAGGCTTTAAACCCCAAAACCTTGGCGGGTACTAAAGCATGCCAGAAGACCAGTTATCTCTGGGAGCCCTTGAGGAAAACTGCCTTTACAGACTCAGATACATGGTGTTTCCTCTGCCAGGTACAATGCACCTAGCACAGATTACTTTCCCCTTTACACTTTCCCAGCTATTTCAATTGCTGGGCTGCTTGAGTAGAACTCAAAGTTCTCCCTGTTTCCCACTTCTAATCAGCCACTTCTCATTCATGTTCTTGGAAAGAACAGGTGCATCAAATCTGTTTTTGCCTCCTATACTCAGAAATGTGTAGTCTGCACGAGGGAGTACATCATGTGTGCATCCCTCACATGTGGATGCAAAATGAGGTCACATCACAGCTATATCCACATTGATTACAATATGTATTTCTCAAAATTCCTTACAAAGCAGGTAAATTAACATGTTCAGATGGTACAGATACAGAAGCGAAGAACAAAGATTGGTTATATCTAGCATCAAATAAAATTTCAGGGGAAAAATGCAATTCAACCTAATTGATCCAGACCAAGTTCTGAACAAAATTAATAGAAAAAGTAAGTTAATTCATTAACACATACTTCCAGTTCATCTGGTAAGTGGTATTTAAATAGGACAAGGTACAATCTCTGAACCCTTTCCAATATGTTCATCACATCTTTCATTCTGTCTAAATCAATTTTTCATGTAGTCCTTTCTTTTGTACTTTATTGTTTTAATTTAAACTGGCAGTATCTATTGCTGAATGTTATTATATTTATGAGAAAAAATGTTATATATTCATTAAACTTTATGCTTCTCACTAAATAGTCTGTGTTTGGGGCCAAAATCTGCACCATAAAAAGGACTAGATAAATATTTCATTTAAATAACATCTTTGCTGCTAGAAGCATTTATGAAAAAAAAATACACAAAATTAGTATTTTTATAGTTTACATAAAGAGAGGACAAATTATTATTGCAGATCCATTTATCCATCAATAAATGTGTATTAAAATAATGCTAGCAATAAAATGATCCCCATGTGAAATAGTTGAAAAGAACACTCCAGTAAAAAACCCCCAAACTATATTTAATAATTCTATGTATGATATTGTATAGCTAGTTTTAAATGTCATTGTTGCCACACATACTATTTATATATAGTAATTAAAGGATTTTATAGCTTATTCACTTAAATATTAAAAAGCATGGGCTAAAGAATATTTCTAGGCAAAAAGTCCAGTTTTACAACCATTGAAATGGATTTTTTTTTCACATTAGCAAATGCAGGTCTCTTTATGATTCAAAAGACATGTTTATTTCTATAGGGCTGTTTATGCAACTGATATCAGGATAGTATTTTGTATGTTCTATAATCAAAATTCTTCTAAGAACGTGTCAGATACTGAAAGATGCTAGAAATAAAAAAACCTGGTATCATCAGACAGCTCAGAATACAGTTATCTCAGAAATTGAAATAATCATTGTCTGTAGTCTCTAGTCTGTTAGTAAAAAAACAGAAAAGAAATGGTAGGAGAAAGTGTGAGATTACCAGGTGTAACAGGGAACCCTAGCCCTGTTACTAGGAAGCAGAGCACCCACTTTAAGGCTAGAATCTTCAGAGCACAGCCTTCCAGAAAAGCAGGAGTTAACGAGTAGTCCTGCAGGCTGGTCAGCTGACTAGGGATATCACATGACTGCATTAGAGTTCAGGCCAGAGCTATATAAGTCCTGCAGTGAGCTAGCTAGGTGGTAGCTCAAGTTGTGGTAGTGTGTGGAATCCTAAAGGCTCCAATAAACTGTGAAGCAGCCCTGATAGTGAGAGCACCAGGCAAAGTGACTCAGAGATGTGGACATAGGTAAGCAAGCTAATTGCCTCTGTTACTTTGGCTTTTCTTAGCCCAAGGCTTAAGGTTTATGTTGTAGTTTAATTTGGTGGTTTATAGCTGAGGCTGTAGGGGAGGTGGAGGCCTCATTATCACCCATAGGGGGCACAGCTTCAGGGGCCAGAGAGTCCAGTGCCAAAGGGGCACAGTTATACAGGGCCAGGGGCCTACATGCAGGCCCAACATAATGGCTCTGAGTTGGATGGCTTATCTATATAAAAATGGGTGGAAGTTGCATTGGGTGAGATCCCAACAGAATAAGTAGAAGATGAAGATAACACCTGTAAGACATGAGACATGATAAGGGTAGGTCAGAGTCATGCAAATAGCCCCTCAGGCAGGAGGTCATCACCTCCAGGTATTTGAGAGCCAAGACCAGATCTGGGAAGCCCTGTGTTAGCCTCCCTCTTAAGAATGCAAATTAACAACAATCGTGGCAGAAGAGTGAAGGGGAGTCTGTTCCCAGAAGAAAATTCTAATAAAATAAGGACTCTGAGGGCCTTCAGGTAGGCTCAAATGCCTCTGGGGATGGCACTCTGTTACAGAAGTTATAACTCTTGTTTCAGTGTTAGAAATTTCCCAAAGAATTGTTGAGGAACTGGTACTATATGGTATCATCAAACACTATTACTTAAACTGTCTCTGCTCTAGTGCTGTTCTATTTCTTTTTTTTAATTAAGGTCCACTGTGAAATTTTAAATGTACAGTAAAATCTCTGTTATTCAGCACTTCACCAACTGGAATACCTTATTAACTGTAAGTTCAGCGTAGCACCACACTGAAAGTGATGGGATGCACACAGTGCTGTACTTCACTGTTTTGCCTCCAGCTGAGCCACTGAATGCAGCAGAATGCACACAATGCCATGCTGCATTGTCTCCTGCTTCACAGGGGGCCAGAAGGGGGAAAGCTCGCATGTGGCGGCTACTTCCACTGCCACCCGCCACCCTGCACTCTACTGCTCTGGATGTGGCTGCTGCCACTCCCTCTCCCCAATCCCTCCTGATCCACATCTGACTGGAAACCCTGTGCCTCAGGTAACCAGCACTTTTTGCTTACCGGCACCCCCCATTCCCCACTCATGCTTGATAACACGGATTTTGCTGTATTTGACCTTTGCACACATGCAAACTTATAGTTCATTTACGCTGATCACCTCACTGGTCAGGGGGTGGACAGCTATACAGCACAGGTAAGGAACGAGAAGGTAAGAGACAAAGAGCCCTTTGGGACTTGGAGCAGGGGGGCAGCAAAGGCACCAGTCGCAGGGCTCAAGTGCCTATATACTAATGCTAGGAGCATGGGGAACAAGCAGGATGAACTAGCGCTCCTGGTTGCACTAAACGCCTATGACTTAGTGGGGCTGAAGGAAACCTGGTGGGATTCATCCCATGACTGGGCGGTACATATCGAGGGCTATAGATTGTACAGAAAGGACAGGGTGGGGAAAAAGGGGGGAGAGGTTGCGCTCTATGTTAAGGAGCAATATACATCAACCCTCATCAAGACAGAATCAAAGGATGAGGAAGTAGAAGGACTGTGGGTTAGGCTACATGGGGGGCAAGGAGAAAAGGATTTGGTGGTAGGGGTCTGCTACAGACCCCCACATCAAGGGGAAGAAATAGATTTGGGGCTCCTGAGGCAACTCTCGGAGACCATAAAAGCTAAAGAGGCGGTGGTCATGGGGGACCTAAACTACCCGGACATCTGTTGGGAGAAACAGACAGCAAAGTCCCACCGCTTACGCAGGTTTCTAACCTGTGTACAGGACCTCCACCTGACGCAGGAGGTACATGGTCCCACTAGGGGGAATGCCTTACTGGATCTGATATTGGCAACGGGGGATGACATAGTAGGGGACCTACAGATCGGTAGCCATCTGGGGGACAGTGATCACCTAAAAATACAATTCAACATAAGGCGTCGAGTGGGTAAGGTAACTAGTAGGGTGAACGTGCTGGACTTTAGGAAAGCTGATTTCAGTGAACTCAGGCGATTAGTGAAGGACGCACTACAGAGTAGTAGTTTTGAAATGATGGGAGCCCAAGAAGGGTGGCTGTGCCTTAAGGAAACTATCCTTCGAGCACAAAGCAAGATGATTCCTGTGAGAGGTAAAAGAGGGAAAGGGGCCAGGAGGCTTCCCTGGCTGACCAGAGAAATCCAGGGCAGACTAAGGGCCAAAAGGGGAGCACATAAAAAGTGGAAACAGGGAGAGATCACCAAAGAGGAATATACCTCTTCTCTTCTCTTCTGCTCCTGCTTGTAGGGAGGCAGTTAGACAGGCCAAAGCTACCATGGAGCTGAGGATGGCAACCCAAGTAAAAGACAATAAGAAATTGTTTTTTAGATATATAGGGAGTAAAAGGAAGGCCCAGGGAGGAATAGGACCTCTGCTAAATGGGCAGAAACAATTGGTGACGGACAGAGGGGACAAGGCTGAACTCCTCAACAAGTTCTTCGCCTCAGTGTTCCTAAGCGAGAGGCATGACAAGTCTCTCACTGGGAGTGTAGGGAGGCAGCAGCAAGGCACCAGACTTCCATGCGTGGACCCTGAGGTGGTGCAGGGTCACTTGGAAGAACTGGATGCCTTTAAGTCGGCAGGCCCGGATGAGCTCCATCCAAGGGTACTGAAGGCACTGGCCGACATCATTGCAGAGCCACTGGCGGGAATATTTGAACGCTCGTGGCACACGGGTCAAGTCCCGGAGGACTGGAAAAGGGCCAATGTGGTTCCCATTTTCAAGAAGGGGAGGAAGGAGGACCCGGGCAACTATAGGCCAGTTAGTCTCACCTCCATCCTTGGCAAAGTCTTTGAAAAAATTATCAAGGCTCACATTTGTGAGAGCCCGGCAGGCAAGTTATGCTGAGGGGAAACCAGCATGGGTTCGTGGCAGGCAGATCGTGCCTGACCAATCTAGTCTCTTTTTATGACCAGGTTACAAAACGGCTCGACGCAGGAGGAGGGGTGGATGTTGTATACTTGGACTTCAGGAAGGCCTTTGATACGGTATCCCACCCCATACTGGTGAACAAGTTAAGGGGCTGTGACTTGGATGACCGCACAGTCCGGTGGGTGGAGAATTGTCTGGAGGGTCGCACCCAGAGAGTCGTGGTGGATGGGTCGGTTTCGACCTGGAAGGGTGTGGGCAGTGGGGTCCCGCAGGGCTCGGTCCTTGGACTGATACTCTTTAATGTCTTCATCAGCGACTTGGATGAGGGAGTGAAATGTACTCTGTCCAAGTTTGCAGATGACACTAAGCTATGGGGCGAAGTGGACACGCCGGAGGGCAGGGAGCAGCTGCAAGCAGACCTGGACAGGTTAGACAAGTGGGCAGAAAACAACAGAATGCAGTTCAACAAGGAGAAATGCAAAGTGCTGCATCTAGGGAGGAAAAATGTCCAGCACACCTACAGCCTAGGAAATGACCTGCTGGGTGGCACGGAAGTGGAAAGGGATCTTGGAGTCCTAGTGGACTCCAAGATGAACATGAGTCGGCAGTGTGACGAAACCATCAGAAAAGCCAATGGCACTTTATCGTGCATCAGCAGATGCATGACAAATAGGTCCAAGGAGGTGATACTTCCCCTCTATCGGGCGCTGGTCAGACCGCAGCTGGAGTATTGCGTGCAATTCTGGGCGCCGCACTTCACGAAGGATGCGGATAATCTGGAGAGGGTCCAGAGAAGGGCCACTCGTATGGTTAAGGGCCTGCAGGCCAAGCCCTACGAGGAGAGACTAGAGAAACTGGACCTTTTCAGCCTCCGCAAGAGAAGGTTGAGAGGCGACCTGGTGGCTGCCTATAAGTTCATTAGGGGGGCACAGAAGGGAATTGGTGAGTATTTATTCACCAAGGCCCCCCCGGGGGTTACAAGAAATAATGGCCACAAGCTAGAAGAGAGCAGATTTAGATCGGATATTAGGAGGAACTTCTTCACAGTTCGAGTGGCCAAGGTCTGGAACGGGCTCCCAAGGGAGGTGGTGCTCTCCCCTACCCTGGGGGTCTTCAAGCGAAGGCTAGATGTGTATCTAGCTGGGGTAATGTAGGCCCAGCACTCTTTGCTGCTTATGCAGGGGGTCGGACTCGATGATCTATTGAGGTCCCTTCCGACCCTAGCATCTATGAATCTATGAAGCTATGGTCCTAGTTCATGATGGTTAGTGTAAAAGCCCTGGCTATGAAATCTTGGGCATGTCTACACATGCATTTATGTCTGCCTAAATTCAATGCACATTAACAATGCACGTTATGTGAGTTTAGGCAGGCATCTACCTGCCTGTGTTAAAGTGCATTACTGCAGTGTGTGGACTTATTTGGGACTATAACTTTAAAATGCTTTAACACACACACACTATATATGTATGTATGTGTGTGTGTGTGTGTATGTGTGTATATATATATATGTATATGTATATATGTATATGTATGTATATATATGTATATATATATGTATATGTATGTGTGTGTATGTATATGTATATATATATATTTGTTAAGGTGCCTTAACTATTAGTGCCTAAAGTTGATACTTGCATTTGCAGGTATCAAATTTAGGGATGGATAGCCTACATTCACCATGTTTAATGTGCGTTAAGGATGCACATGGGTAGATGCACACTTAACGTGCATTAACTTAAACCAATAGGCATGAAACCATCACATGTAGATACACTCCTTGAAACCCTTCTCAGAGTCAAAATATTCTTATCATTTATTATATTTTGACAAGCCAATTTTGGTAGACCCTGACTCCTGTAGATTCAATGCTCCCTGAAAATCCAAATATTGTCACCCTAACATATTTTACTTTTTTAAATCCAAGTCAAATCTGAGATAAAACATGTGGCAACTGGAAACAAACCATTTTTGGTCAAAGAGGTTCAGTTCACTACAGCACATGTATGGAGGAATGAACATATCAAGAATGAAAAGGACATCACCTTACTATTCCAGGATCTGAGGATGCTTTAAAAAAACTTTGATAAACCTTCATCCTTGCCAAATTTATAGGGGGAAATAAGAAATGTAAAGGATTAAAAAGAAACATTCACCTATACCATCAGCAGAGTTTCCTTCTCCAGAAAATGGGAAAAGCAAAAGACTTTTTAAATCCACCTTGCTGAACAGATATGGCTTTCCTGCTACAAAGGGAATACTCTAAAATTATACCCTAAGATAGAAGAAAATAAGACATTACACACAAATAATTAAAAAAAATAAAAAATTCCATGCCAGAAGACAGGTGATTTTTCTTCCATCTAATTGTGATCAAGGAGTATAGTTTTTCCACTATATTAAATAATTATTTTGAACATAAGGAAGTATAAATATAATTTCATAAAAAAACCATTTGGAATAAGCTTATCTGAAATAAAAAGTTATATGCCACTGTAGTGAGTGAGGAACAATGGAGTACAAAAAACAACAACAGAAAAATATGTGTGTTGGGTTGGTGAATTATGCTAACTTAGGGAGGGGGGAAAAAACCTTTAAAAATGTTGGCTTTGCCTTTGAATACATCTTTAACCTTATGGAGACCATTTTGCTTTAGAAATAGTGATTAACATTTCAGAAATCAGTGGTTTTTTTTCCTACAGCATTAACATATTTTCCATCTTCTCTTGTAGAAAAAAATATCTTGTCTCCCCCACCCCACCTCATCTAGCAAGAAAGGAAAATATATTTCTGTTTGCTTAATTTCTCACTTCATAAATGTCAATTTTATACTTGATGGACAATTATTCCACACAGATCCTCCACAAGGATGCATAAATGTAACATCAAATTAACCCACCTTTACATAGTATGGCCACGTCCAGACAAGCAGGGGCATGAGGTTTGTGGTGCCAGAGACCTCTTTGTGTCACCACAAACCATGTGAGAATTCTGGATCCAGACCACTGTTCTTTAAACTATGAGCTTTTGTTTCTTGAGCTAAAAAAAAAAATAAAACCTCTAACAAAAACCTCTTCATTAATATATTTTTACGTACTTTAACAAGCTTGTGTATCCTAAGCATATAGAACCAAAGGCCATGTCCAGATGAGGAGGGCATGCACTTGCAGCAGCACAAATTGCCTAAACACATTCCCTGGTACATGTGGTTTATTGTTAACAATCTGTCCCACAGTGGGCAACAGCTGTGCTGGCCCCAACAGTTTTACCTGGTGGCATGCTGGAACAGCAGGGGCAGCACAGAGACCTAGCCAGCAGCCAGAGCATTGTTCTGGATGGTCTAACTTCCATTTGTGCCAGTGCATGCTTCTTTTGCATGTGCTGTGCCACTTTTTGTTTCAGCCCCCCTTCTTTTTTTTTTTTTGCTATGAGGAAATCCTGAAAGCAAATTTTGCTGCCGCACTGCAGATTTTCAGCATGGACCCCATTTTGACATTCACCATGTGTGAATGATAACTTATTCACTGTGGTGTGACACGGACACTTTTTTATAGGAGAAGTGGTTTTAGATTAAATGAGCGGGGAGCCAATCTTTTTGTGGTGATTGTTGGGTTCAAATGAGATCAACAAGGTGCCTGTCTAGCCGTCTCTTGAATACCTCCAGGGATGGCGACTGCACCACGTCTTCTGGGAATGTTCCAAATTCTAGTTACCCTTATAGAAAAACAGTTTTTCCTTATGCCCAGCCTAAATTTTCCCCCAACTAGCTTGTGACCATTTGACCTTGTCTTCCTACAGGGTGCCTTTCTGAAGAGTTTCTCTCCTAGATCTTGGTGTTAACCCGTGATATATCTGTAGGCGGTTATCAGGTCACCTCTCAGTCTTCTCTTGCTCAGGCTGAACAGACCCAGTTCCTGGAGTTTCTCTTCATAGGGCCTATCCCCCAGGCCCTTGACCCTGTTTCACTACGCAGTCAAGCTTAGTTATGTCCTTCTTGAAATGTGGTGCCCAGAGCTGGACACAGTACTCCAGGTGTGGTCTCACCAACGCTGAGTAGAGGGGGAGAAGCACCTCTCTGGCTGTTGGCAACACATCAGCAGATGCACCCCAGGATTCTATTTGCCCTGAACTTTAAGACACTGCATTGGTAACTCATCAGAATCTAAGGACAGAGCTAAGCTACATCTGCAGTGGTAGACATGTAGAAATAAAGCAGTGAGCATATAACTGTGATTGAGAACTCCTGGTGGTGCCCCACAGTACTTTTTATTTCAGTCGACTTCTGGGAACAGTCTCCCCTTCTCTCACCTGCCACATCTTGATGTTTACTTTAGTTCTGAAAAGGGAGGCTGCTCCAGGGATCCCTAGATTGGGTATTCCCTCCAGAGCACCTGGAGGTGGGGAGCTTCTCCTTTAAGGACTAGCTGCATGGCTCCATACCATCCCTTCACTGTGCCCCATGCCCTGCAGGTGTTACATGAATACTGTTCCTTCTGCTGGGGTCTCAGTCAACTCAGCCTCCAACCCCTTAATGTAGCTAGGCCATCTAGCCTAGCCCCACTGGGTCAGGTTTGCCTTTGATGCAGTAGCTCTAATCCATTTCCTCTAGGGCTTCATGAAACTTTGCCTGGTGTTTTGCTTTGAAGCTGTTTCAACTAATTTGAACCTTGAAACAGCAAAATAGAAACAAAATGAATGGCTTCAAAACAGCTTTGAAATGAAACAAGGGCAGTCAAAACATTTTAAAAGTTTCAAAGCATTTTGAGTTTCCAAGCTGGGCTTGCTGGCAGGGAAACAGAAACTAAGGAGAGGGAGGAGGAAGAGCGGGGAAGGACTGCTCTGATATTGACATGTGTAGCTTGCCAGTGACTGATCCTTACCTGAGGTCCCTTCCAATCCCAGTGCTCTGGGGGAGGGATTAAAAAGCAGCATTGTTTGAACTGAGCTTTCTCTGTGCCTTGGGGTCAGTTACTGAGCTGTTTCTTCCAGCAGCTCAGCAGCGCCAGAGAAAAGCTATCACTTTCTACTTGCTAACCTGTTACTAGCAACTGGGATTCAATACTTGTTGCTTTCTATACACATTTATTATTACATCATTCATTCTTTTCAATTTATTCCTCCTCCAATATCTTATTTTTGTGTTTGTTAGTCTATTTTGATTCTTTTCCCCCAGAAAACAAATCTGTGCTTTTTCTCACAGTGTGCATTCCATTCACTGTGCAGCGTATTATAAAATAGAACTTATTCAGGAACACAAACTACGTACATTTATAAATTTTATTTATTACATAAATACATACAATTATCTACATATAATATAAGCCTGCACTCCACCACATTACATATATACAGATTACATTACAGAAGAACACACAGGTTTTCCAGCACACCAAACACACTATGAAAGGAGCTGGAAAGGCAGCTGGCAAGCCTTCAGGGAGGGGCACAAGAGGGGGTAAAGGGAGAGCTGTAAGATACCCTCCCACCCCAAACTGAGATGAAGCCTCTCAGTGGTTTGTAAATTCCCTTTGAGGATCAGGCCTGAGAGATCAGAGACAGGTAGTTAGTTGTTCTTGTCTTTGATAGATTTTTGGTGTGCACTCATTCTGCTGTGCAGTTGTTGCTTAGTGTCTCCTATGTATTTTTCATCAAGGCACTTCATGCCCTGAAGGAGATGTGTATTGTATTTATATCAGGGTGACAATAATTTGGATCTTGGGGAGTACTGGATTTGCAGCTGAATAAAAAGACCTGTGGCCTAGCAGAGCTGCTAACCACAAGGCAGAATGATATATTAAAAGTATATTGCAAGATCCTTAGGAAAAAATGTTTTGCTTATGAATGCTTATGCTAAGTCAGCCCTTTGCTTATGCTAAGTAACCATCTTAACTGTGTCAACCATTTTCTGAGGAAAAAGCAGCAAGTGAATCTGTGAGTCTGTGTGCTGTGAATGAGGTGATCTTCCAACATGGAAGATGGTATAACACGAGACAGAAAAACAGACTTGAATGTGAAAAACAACATGTAATTGGTAAAAGAATCTGACATGAACATATGCAAAAAGGTGAATGGTGATTGGTGAGGAAGCCTCCAGACACTTCCAGGTTTTGGGTAAAGTCCACCCATTGACCAAAGAGCAGGAGTCAAAATTTTAGACACGCACTCATAGCAAAAAGTCATGTAAATGAATGAAATGCATAGGCAACTCCACGCTAATGAAGCAAACAGTAAACAGAAGTGGAGCTTGAGATACGAGGAGAAATGGGTGGAACAGAAGGAGGGACGGAGGTGGAGTGAATGTTAATAAGTATATACCAAAGTGTATAAATGTGGGAAAAAAACTATTGTTCGGGGCAGGTCCCTGGTTTGCTGTTTTTTTTGGGACCTGGCCCAAAGCTGTCTCCATTCTGAATAAAGCTGTTGTGAGCAATTTGTGCTGGTGTTTGCTCCCTGCTTGCTCTGGCTAATGAGCAACAGGACCCATGAGCAATTGGATTGTTGTCTCCCTAGTTGTTGGGCATCGCATGGAGTCAGGGTCTAACGATTTCCATACTGGAGATATTGTTGTCAGGTTTTGTGTGTCTGGTCATGGCATGGTCTGGATCCATTTGGTATGTTTTGGGCTGTAGAAAGTTGGCTTGTGGTGATGAGGTTCACGAGGTTCAGTGCTTGTTTGAATTTACAAACTACTTTTCATAGACAAGCCTATAAACTGAACTTCACTAACTTCCTAGGTACAGAAACTCATGGACTCAGTATAGACATTGGCTTTATAACACACTACAACCTGCCAGACATCTGACTCCCCAGGTACCTGTCCACCCTTACCTGCTACAACCCCATCCCCCCACGTCCTCCAGCCTGTCCCTCACCGCCTGACCCCTCCATTTCCATTTTCACTAACTGGATTTCTTGTCTGCATTTCACTCCAGCCTCTGACTTCTTTACTATACATTCCATCCAGGAACAGCACACACCAACTGCAGATGCTTTCTCAGACTGAGAAAGCTGGGTTAAAGCTTTTTAACCCAAAAGCTTGCTGAAATATATTTTTCCAACTATTCAGTTGGTCTACTAAAAGATATCAGATTGACCCAAAGAACCTTCCATGCCATTGCCATGTCCTTAGACCAACATGGCTACAACTTACACCTCTAGCACCTGCCCCAAGTCAGCTGACTGAAAAGACACAGGGCCCTGGGAACATCTAAACCCCAGGATGGGGCCTAACAGGTAGAGTTATATGGCAGCCTCTGGGAAAGAAGCTCCTGTGGAAAGGAAAGAAAGCCTCTGTGACTGTTTGTCTGCTAGTACTATTGTGCTGCTTACTTACCTGTTGTTATTTGAAGTGGTGGACCAGAGTAAGGCTGTAGGTGAGGAGGAGGCCTCATTGGGGCACACTACTGTGTCGTGTAGAGGCCCGAGCACCTGTGAGGGCATGCCTTAACACGTACACACACAAAGTCACACGTCATGAGTTTTGCTTGTCAGCAGCTTGAGGTGCAGTTTCCCAGAAACCCCTGCACCTATCTCCTTGAAATTTGGCAGGCTTTGTGGCATCAGAAGGGGCTACTACTCCTGATGTTTTCATTCAAATCAGGTGAGAAATGACAAAGTTATATTTTCATGATTCCCTATTATAACCTATGAGCGAAACGTCAAAACAGTGTGAATCAGTTTTGACTAAACGAAACAGAGCAGTTCTTTGAAACAAAATGAAATGATGAAATGAAACACTGTCCCTTTGAAATGGGAAATTACTGATAATCTGCAAGCTTTTTACTAAATACCCAAACTGTTTTACTGACATACTTTTCTCTGGGATGTTATGGTTTACATAATATAAATGTAACCTTTCTGCTAGGCCCTAAACAGAAGCTGGGTGGAAATTTAGCAGTTTAACACTAACTATTGAGGAAAAAAATGGTTGTGAAGAAAAAGTTTCTAGATTATCAGTAAATAAAAAGTTCTTGGGGTGGCAACTCTGCTTGACTACAGTAAAATTTACTGCTTAAGTTTACACTGTGCTGTCCCCACCCCAGAAGTCCTCAACTCATGCCAGAACCTGATGCCCATGATCACACCCTGCATCATGCTGCTTCCTCCAGCCCACGCCCCAGCTTTTATCCCCAGTGGCCTTGCCCTTGCATCCTAGCACATCTCCCCAAAGGACTACTGATTGCTTAGCTGTGACACGGTGCTGTGCTCTTGTTCAAACACCAGGTGGTACTGCTCTGCTCTATCCATCCATCAAGCTCCTAATTATTATTATTATTATTTTTTTTTTTTTTGGTGAACAGATCCATACTTTAAAAGTAAGTGTTTTTAGCCTTTTTTATGGACTGTCCATAAATGTACAGGCAGTTGTCAACCCTGACCAGAATAGATGAATGTGGATGCTGTAATGGCTGCCAGGGGCTGTGCTTTCTTCCCTGAAGCATGGAGCAGGTTAAGCCCAGTTACCAGTATCATTCATTCTTTTTTTGAAAGCTCCACCACTCAAGCTTTAAACCTGTTACAGTTGCTGATTCTGAAGAATAGACCCTCCATTCATGCTTCTTGTTGACAACATTCAGCCATGACCATAGAAAATGATGTTTTTCTTCATCCTGTTTTTCTAAAACAAATTGTGGGTCTTCTTTTGGGGAGGAAGTGTTTACATGAGAAAATACAGTAATACAGGCATGCCCTTGAACATACCCTAATACTCTAACACTAAATAGTATGGTACTACATGGTTAGTTCCACTGATGTTTATGGCATTACAGTGGGTATCGGGAGATTTGTTACTAGATTCCCTCTAACCACTCATAGTCAAGTTTTATTTACTTTACTATGAAGAAAGAGTCTGTCATCTTTTTCCCCCCGTGAATTGGTGTTTACCTTTTTGAAAAACAACATTAGTACTTACAAATCAAAATGTCCAATGGATATATAAATAATTCTGGTCTCATCAGATCTTCTGTCAATCAAGTTGCTGATGCTGGCCCTCAGCCCAAATATGTATAGTTTGAAACATGCTTTTATTGATTACTTCAGGCAGAAAGTGCAGTTCTATGAGACATAGTGGTCTATTTATGAGCAGCAATCCTGTGCTGAGGAGAGCCTGTGGAAAGAGCTGGCAGGCAAAGAAATTAGATTTTTTTACTATACTGTCACAAAGTCATAAAAGTCCCCACATAGTATTTAAATAAACACTATAAAATATTATTTTAAAAATGTTAGTGCTTATTTAAATGTGAAAAACACTATGGTGTCTAAGCCTCTGGAAGAAATCTCTACCAACTTTGCTTTTAAAATCAGTTTGTTTTACAACAAACTAAACAAAGTCAAGGAATTCCTTTGTCTGGACTCATGCTATTTAGACAGACCATATTCACATTCTTGAGAAGGGGTGGCCAACCTGAAATACTCATGCCAGAAGTGGCACAAGCAGCCTTTGTGTGTCTGGAAAATCAGAGAGGAGACAGACAGCAGTGATAGATAAGGTAAAAAAGCAGAAAGCAGAGCAACAGATCAGGCCAGGGAAGGGAATCAGAGGCACCATACATGGCTGGATTTAGGATTTTGGAAAAGGGGGTGCAGATGTTGTGGTGCATCATCACATTTAAACACAATGAATACTTATATCAAATTAAAAAGAAACTATGAATTTTACTAATAATTTGGTAGCATAGGGCTATAATTCGGTTTAAGACTGGAGCAACAATAAAATATAAATTTGCTATATTGTTTATTATGTATAAAAAAAAAACAACAAGCAAAAATAATCAAAATATGTTGTTTCATTAGTCCTGTAGTCATTAGAATTAAATGAACATCTCTTTCTATAGATTCACAGAATAAAATACAGCGTACTTGACAGCACATCCAAAGCTTCACAGAAAGTTATTTCCACATCTGAATTCATATTTTTGCTAGAATTAAAAACAGTCTGCAGGGCTGTGAAATATGAGCTACATTTCCAAGAGCAGCTAACAGACAGCATGCTGTAGAGGGAAAAATACCTTAATTAGTGGAACTTTAAGAACATTAAAAAAAGGAGAGAAAATTCTTAATACCTGTGGGATGAAGAGCTTAGAAGGAACCAGTTGGAGCATAATGATCCATGAAGTCAAGTGACAACCTCACTGATGCCTGAAGTGAAATGTTATTGCCACTGCCAGACATTTGGTTTTAAACATTGGGTGGACCAGGAATCAAAGTGGGTACAACCAGACTACTGCACCTGTCCCTCATCCACCCCTGAGAGTAGCATTTGAGGGAGGTTGCAGGTCTAATTTGTGTCACACCTGCCAGAAAGGCTGTCCTGCACTGCCCTGGATTTTACCTCTGTCACACAAATTTTGAGAAATGAACAATTTATTTGAAATTTGCTTCAAATAAAACAACTTAAGCCAAATTCATGATGAAGGTATCTATGTTATTTGATGGCCATACTTCAATAAGATATCAGTTAATACTTTCTATTACTACCCAGTTATAGCCATGACCTTACCCTGTCTATTTTTTCAGTGACTCTTTGCTTCTACATCAGGGACACCGGATCCAGCCCACAAAGCAATTTCATCCACCCTCATGTGTCCAAGGGCCTAGCCCAGCCAGCAAGCACACAGATTCTAGGTGGGCCTGCCGCTGCTACTGCTGAAGCTGCTGCAGCTGCCAGGGGACCTGCTCAATTTCCTCAGTGTCCAGTGGCTCCTCTTTGTCTCCCTGCTGCAGTGCTCCCTCTGGCCAGAACTGCATGTAACACGCACGCACACACACACACACACACACACACACAGAGTGTTACTGAGCAGTAAGGTGTCTACATGTGTGTTACTGAACAGTAACTACTTGGGCATAAATTTGATACCTGGTATGATGCAGGTATCAAAGTTACACTTGAGTCAGCATAAGTTGCCATATTTACTATGCAGTGTGCACATGTAAACATGCACACATACTACACAGTAATTTTGTTTGCTGTGCAGTAAATGCGCACGTGTAGATGTGCCCACTGTCAAGTTCATGTTTTACTTTGTCTTTGAGAATAAAGTGCATTTTTTCTTTGTTTATCGATCATGAGAATTACTGAAGTTTATCCATCCAGCAATCTAAATCCCAAGGTATGTTTGATGATGCTACTAGTGCATAAACTATGCTTCTCTGGGTGTGTGTTTAGGTATACTGACTTCTGAAATGTGCTACTATTATTTGCCTTTTAACAAGTATATTCCAGGTATGAAAGAAGCATTACTGAGCCCTTCTTTGCTGACAATATTAAATACTGTTCTCAGAGTTTCAAGTTAAAAGATACAATTCTGCCACTGAAATCCAGCCATATTAATAATCTAAATTCTGCTTGCAATCATTGTACTTGCAAGGAGATCTGTGTAACTGCCTGCCTATATCCTATATATCAGAGATTGCTGGCTGGCACTGCTCAGAGAAAATAAATACATGTTTGTTGATGTAGTTGTTTCATTAAAGCCAAAATGTTTTGCAGACATAGATACACACTGGGTTTGATGGAAAATTCATCAGGATTGTTTTCAAAGTCTGCAGTTCTCTTGTCATTTCTCCCCAGAGAGAGGTATGAATTGAGAGATCCTAGAATCAAATTGAAAACCTGAGATTTTCAGTCCTCAAACGATGTGATTTAAATGTATTTCATAAAAAGAATATTTGTTATTTTAGTCCCATACAGAATAATAAAAAATGTTTGAAAAGCCAAAAGCTGTCACAAAATAGAATTGTTGCCTATGTACAGTTCTACTCTAAGGTTTAATCACATGAAGTACAATGGAAAATAATTCCCTGCCTCTCTCCTTAACTTATGGTATATTTGAATAACATTTCAGAATGTCTTGGTCAGTGTTTTCAAATGTATCAACTGTCCAGGAACTTTGCTTTCTCAGAAATCTTTTGTACCAGATTTGAAGTATTTGGCTTTCGTTGTAGCAATTTTTCTCTTTTAAAATGTCTCAGATGAATTTATTCTAAAGCAGGTCACTTGGTACAAAATCTAGATAATTCCACTTGCAGCACTGATATTCCTGGTTCAGGCTAAGGTTAAATTAGCTTCCTGCAGGAGTCTTGGTAACCTGGTAGTCTATATATGATCTATTATTAACAATTCGTGTAGTTTCCTAAGTTTGCATTTCCAAGTTTTAAACTTTGTCCTTTGCAGACATCAGCTAGCTCACATTGACTTTTATTATGAAATGACCAAAAAAAATCTGTCCTAGACACCTTTTTCTCCTGTTATAGCACATCTAATTTCTACCCACAAATTGTGTAAAGTCATGTTTATCTCTCTTCTACCTCCATATGAAAAGTATTAGATACTTGTAATGCTTTTCAGCTTCCTAGAAGGCATATGTATTTGTTGTTGTCAAGTGTGCAATTTGAGCACCAGTCTCAATTGTGTTTCTCATCAGAGAAAGTTATTCTGCAAAAGTATCCAGAATGACTATTTTGATCTGCTTATCCAACTAAATCTTTCCATTTCTCTCAGGTAATACATTAATATCCACGAAACATACAGGGTGCATCTACCTGTGTGCATTTACTACACAGTAATAAAAAATTATTGCTCAGTACAGGCATGCATTTGCACGCCCATCCTGCACAATAAATATGGTGATTTACATCAACTGACTTCAGTCCCAAGTCAGTCTACATATAGTGTTAGTGCACTTTAATGCCTGCATGTGTGGATACTGGACTATTCCTGCTTACTGCATAGTAACTCACTGTGCAGTACATTTTAGCTGACCTAACTGCACATGTAGACACAACCACAGAGTAATCTACTGAATTTATCAACATACGTAAATAAATAAGCAACATTTACTAAGGAAACTTCAATAATTATTGGCACAAAGAAAGAGACTTCCATGAAATTCATTGTCAGCTTTGCCATTCATGTTTAAAAGGAACCAAACACTGCCTGAATTGCTGCAAAATGCACAAGTGGCTGAAATTATTTCAACAATGTGTTTCTTATGTACCCTTCCTTGAAATCCATCTGGGCATTTTAAAAGCTACTCATTTTCTTCCCAGTTCAGTAGGCTCAGGGATGCACTTATTTTTACATTGTATTGAAGCCAGTAGAACTTAACTGTATGCTTTTCCTGAATAGGGACCATTTCTTGAATCATTATATGATAGATATTACAACTTGAAGGCATGGAGACACTGAAGATTATTGTAAAAGATGTGTTACATATGATAGACACATGAAATATTCAAGACTCCTGCTTTGGATTGCTGGAATCACTGTGGGGACAAAATGATACAATTCCCCTCACAGATAAACAAGTCCTCAAGCTTTGTCCTGCTTGAGATTAAATTATATATATTTTTCTTTTGGTCTGCATGTCCTTTGTTCTGGGTAAAGAATTTAACAAGCAAAGACAATGAAGAAGTTAAAATAATAAGTCAGCTCTAAGGTGGAGTCAGAAAGATACACGTGGAGATGCAAATAAAAAAAAAGAAGAAATAATTCATTCTCATATGTTTATAATTGCCAAAGTCCATGTGGTTAGTAGGTAATATGAGGTTACTGGGGGGGCCAACCATTTTCTCAGATGTACCACAGTTTAAGCTCTGCATTCTTCCTGAGTGGCACTCCAGTCCCTTTCCCTTCTGCAAGCTGCTGCTCTGCTTCCAGCTGTCTACCCTATCTGCCACTATTCTCCCTGTTCTGATGTGGGCTACAAACCAAGTTGTGTGAAGGTTGGCTGACCACCAAATTATTCTTTTTCTGATAGAGACAAACACTACAAGTCCCACATGCTGGCCAGGCTTGGCAAGATTAAATCATAAATTGCAAGGGAAGTGTAGCTTTAACAATCTGATTTTAATGGAGAGGGATGAAGGTCAACTGGAAGCTTGAGTATAATACACCCAAAATAGGTGTAGCAAGCTTGCCTTTTGGAGCAAGTTTTTTGGCTTGAAGTCTTGCTGTTTTTGATTGGTGGGGCCCATCCACCAATCAGGAGGCAGCAAGAGGAGTGAAACCACACCCCTTTCCTGAGAGGAGGGGGAGAGGAGTTCCCCCCCACTACTGGACTTGATTGAAGACTGCAACACTCAGGACCCGAAAACTTCAGAGGCGGAGCCCTGGAGCATATAAAAGGAGCTGCATGCCTAGCATGAGGAGATCATATCTGGGACAGAGAAGAGAAAAGAGTGGGGCTTAGAAAAGCTGAGGAGAGCTGCTCAGCAAGGCAAAGCAGTAGCTCAAAAGCACCCCTGAAGACTTCCATCAGTGGTGAATGGCAGACAGCACCAGCAGCTAGGCTCTCAGTGTGCAGCATGGCGCATGGTGTCCAGACCCTGAGAGCTGCGTGAGGTGGCTTGGGTCTGCAACCTCTGGTGTGCAACCAGAAACATGGTGCACAGGCCAGTGCACAGGCTGGTGCATGGAGTAGGACCTTTGGAGCACTTGGGCAGCTCAGGTCTCCAACCCCTGGGAACGAGGCTGGGAGGTTGGTGCAGGTGGCACTGCATGGAGGGTCTGGGAGCAGACCAAGCTTGGTGCTGCATGAGGCAGCCCAGGGTGCTAACCCATAGCAAAAGGCTGAGTCTAGGGAGCCAGACAGTGCTCGGGCTACTGAGCCAGCAGACAGGGCCGATCCAGAGGCCCAGAAGCCCTGCATAGAGGAGCCCTGTTCCAGGGGACCCCAGCGAAGCCCACTGCAGGTGAGAGAGCAGCTTGGCACAAAGGATGAGGGCCACCCTCCAGGCCTGGGTGCCGTGAGTTGCAGGGAAAAGAGGATTCCCACAGGGGAGGGGGAGTCCCCCTGGTTAGTTAACAGCTCCTGAAAATGGAGGTCCCACTAGGATGGCCCCCCTAAAGTTACCAGATTCCTTGTAGGGCTTGGGAAAAGCCTAAGGGCATTGGGGTTTCCCCTTGGGATTAAGTTTATCTTTGGGGTTCTTGGTGGTGTGATGTCATGCCTTAGATTTTGTGAACTCTCATGTTTCTAAATTAGTAGATGAGAAGAGCCCTAGGGCTTTGCTGGGGCCCCCTGTTGCTATTATTTCACCTGTTGTTTATTTGTATTTACTTGTTGCTTATTTATTGTTCAACCATACTTATCTATCATTTATCTGTTAGCTATCTATATTTATTTTGGGGTTAATCTGTTTCAGGTCAGATACTTACCTGTGACACTACCTGTACCTGGAGCACTGAAAAAAGGTTTTATGACATTTACCCAGAGGGTATTGTTTATATTATTTGTTTAGCTATCTCATAAATAAATAAATAAATATGTTATTATTTATTTATTATTATAAAAAATACATAAAATATATGTCTATATCCATGTTTCTTTTCCTTGTGATAAATTAATGGAAATAAATTGTATATAGTTAAGTCCCCTGACTGTCCTGGCCCAGTTCTATAGGGATGGAGGGAAACTGAGCAGTCTGCAGTTCCCTCACAGCACACCTGCCAGATAACAATCCCCTTCAATTGGAGAAGGGGAATATTTACCGGAGTTACCTGGGCTACACAGGTTTGAAGATAGTCACCTCCGAAATTGGGACAGAGCTTTGCTACTTAGAACAGAAATGAGAGTTTCACACACTCATCACCAACTCTGAGTGTCAGTGCTCCTAAAGATACCTAACAATGTTCGTCGTTGGTCTCTGCCACACTTTACACTTAAGATGTGATGAATCAGTTAGTCATATCTTAAGCTGTCATCTGGCCATGTGTTCAATAATTAATGGAATTATAAAAGGAGGAATAAGCCACAAAGTTATTCCACAAAATATGTATAATAACTTTGTGGCTTGTCCTTCTACCCAGAGCAGTTTTCCACTATGTTTCCAGCTTCAAAGACCATAAGGGGGCATATCTACATAAGACATTTACTGCAGTCAACTAATTAGCTACATAGGAAATGTTGCACCTTTACACCTACACCCATAATAGGCTGGAGTAAACTAATTTACTCTGCAGCAGGGATAGTACTTGAAAAATAATAAATACTAGTGCTATCTAGCTGTGACATTTTATACTCCATAGCAGTACACCTGTAGACATTGTCCCAGCTGGCTGTGGCACAAGGGTGCTTCAGTGCACGGGTTGCCTGCTGGCTAGTAGGGCTGTGTGAAATGGGAATGTTCCATTTCAACAGAACAGTGTTCTGTTTCAACTTTTGTTTTGAGTCAAAACAGCTGTTCCATTCCATTCCGTTCTGTTCGGTCAAACCGTTTGGCCGTTTCCACCCTGTTTTGATATTTCACCCATAGGATATAATGGGGAAGGTCAAAATAACCCATACCGTTGTCATTTCTGGCACAATTTAGATGAAACTTGCAGGAATGGTAAGTCCTTCTGAGGGCATGGAGTGTGCCAAAGTTCAAGAAGATAGGTGCAAGACATTCAGAGAAACTGCACCCCAAATCTTGAAAGCGAAACTCATGTCACACATACGTGTTAAGCCACAGTGGGGTCAAAATTGCAGGGATGGTAGCCCTTGCTGAGGCCACAACATCTGCCAAGTTTCAAGGATGTAAGTGCAGGGGTTTGGGGAAACTGCACCTCAAGCTGAGGGCAAGCAAAACTCATGACATGGATGACACTGTGTGTGTGTGTTAAGGCGCAGCAGGGTGAAAGCTGCAGACCTGCTAGCCCCTGCTGAGGCCACAAAGCCTGCCAACTGTCAAAGTCAGAGGTGCAGAGGTTCTGGGTTCTGGGGGCCCTGCAGCTCTAGGTACTGACAGGCAAAACTCATGTCATGGGTGCTTGTACAGCAGTGTCTGCCTTGGGGTGGGGTGGAAACTACTGCAGGCCTGGCTGCTAGGCCCTGCTGTGGCCACAAAGCCTGCCAGCTGTTAAGGAGATAGGTGCAGGGGGGTTCTGGGGCCCTGCATCCCTAGGTACTGACAGGCAAAACTCATGACATGGGTGCTTGTGTAACTGCTGCCTCGCATCAGGCAGCAGGACTGAAGATCCCTCATCACTTGTCACCAAGACCTGGGGATAATAATTGACCACAGTATGAACATGAGCTGGCAATGTGATGCTGTAGCCAGCAGGGCCAACAATACAGTGGCATGCATCAATTGATGCACCTCCAGCAAAATCATTGCTTCAACATAAAAGTTCATTAGATACTTTTTTAGTCCCCCCATGTTAACAAACCATATTGAGAGAAGCAAAGATTTCCTAGGATGATATCTCATATTGGACCATCTGTGGAGTTGGGATAAGGTTAGCCAAGCTTTGAATGCAAGACTTTCTTCCTCAGGCCTCTGATTACAGACAGCTAGGCACAGCACAGAGAAAACTGGCAGAGGGATGTGGTGAAAGAAATTCTCAGGGGTAGTGGACACCCGTTCAGTAGAAGAACCACAGCTTATTGAAGTCTAATAAAAGACATCACCTAAAAAATTCTTGCTTTTCAAATAATTTCTGGACCATCACAGCTCCATCACTCTTACACTAGTAAAACCATGCTATCAGATCAACAACTAGTTTTATAAAAAATGCTCAGTTCTGCTCTGCCAATCACTATGTATGGCCAGTTGCCATACAAATTAAATGATCTTTACTTGCCTATAAAAACCTTAATAGGTAATTAACCTAAGGACTTGCTTACTGCTCCCTTTCTGTTTGCTGCTAACCAAGGGTCTAATTCTGTCATCTTTTCTTACGGTGAATGCAGCAGTGCCTTATTCCGTGTGCTGTGCCCAAGTTATTTTTTAAACTGCCTATTGTCCTGTTGTTAACTCCCCTTTCTGTAAGTCACTCATCTTTTTTCACCCTCTCAGTACCTAACTTCAACTCAAATCAAACTCCTCTTAATGCAAAACTGTGTCTGTCTCATTGCAGTTGGCTTCTCAAAGAATAAGATGACCTCTAGAGTAGATCATGTGAGCATGTCACAAGTTAATTTCATTCCTGTCTTGTGATGTTACCAAGAGTATACAGTACATTATTGTGAGCCACTGTGGCCATGAGCCGTTATTTCAAATGCAAATAATGATTTGCATTACCACAGCCCTTAATTAGTTTGAGATTAACCTGGTTCTGTCATTGCTGTATAGCTATTATTATTAAAGATTCTATGCTAGCTTGGTCAGCCAGGTTGGTTTTTTTCCTGTGCTTCCTCAAATAGTAAGAAAGGTAGATCTATTAGTGTTTGGGAAATCTTGTCTACAACTTAAGCTATGTGTGTTCTTTAACCTTTGGGGAAGCATAATTAAAATCAATTAGAATTTAAAAATAGCATAGCAAGCCATAATTAAAAACAGACACAACTCTGGAATGAGAAGAAAGAAAGTATAGATTGCCATGGCCATTTACCTTGAACTGAAGTAAAGGGCCAAAACAATAAGGGAAATCAAAATGGATGTAAAATGTGAAGATAGATTAGGAAAGAGAACCCTAAATGTGGATTTAGGGCCATGACTAGGCATCTGCCATTTCATATTTTTGAAACGTGCTCAAAAAAACTTAAACTCAGAACCATCATTACAAAAAATATAAAAATATTGCTCTCACTCAAACAGGCTTAAGAGTGAATCACATTCTTTTTCTTTTTGCACCCAACCAGAACAATTGTCTCCACCAGAAGTGCATTTTATAAGCAGAGATAAGAAACTGAGAACAAAGCTAAAGAAAGAAAATGTAAATGTCAGAACTGGGCATTGACACCTCATTAGGTAGTTTTGAAAATCTCAGCCCACGGCAGAGATTTCATTGATGTTTTATCCATGTCCCTGTAATTCCAGTCTCACTGTATGCCTTCCTGATTAGCCCCTTTTTTCCCCTTTCATTGTCACCAGCAGTTGTATAAACATACTGGGCCCAATACATTTATAAATATGTTTGTTTTCTCATATCTGAATGGAGAGTCTAGTAGTTTCATTTTGCACATATCTGTATCTTTTGTCCAGGGCCAAAACTTGAAATGTTGGTCCCCTGGGAGGGGAGGGAGAAAAGCAAGCATGAGCACTTACTTCTCCAGCTATTGCCTTAGTTGTAGCAGCAGCATAGGCTCCTGCTGTCTCACCACAAACTTCCTATTGCAACAGTGGAGGCCCAGGCTCCCTGGCAGCTATCATTCTGGGTTTTGTAATGCAGAGGCAACCTCCAAAAATACTTATCCAATGTAAGTATTAATGTAGGTTTTCTCACAGATTAGAGAACTAAGAAAACATGTTTCAGAACTCAGCCATCCGATTGCGCCCTAGACCTGCCCAAAAAGTGATATGAATCTTCAATAGCATTTCAAAGTACAGACTTTTTAGGGAGTATGAGAGAAAGAAGCTAACCTGTGACTAGTAATCCCCCTTTCCATGCTAAACCTGACCCCATCACAGCACCAAGAAATTTTTTTTACCATTTGCTTTCTCCCGTTTAGTTTTCTTTGTGCCTGTCATAGCAGCTATAACAATTTTTAGTGTCTCCCTCCTTAGTGATATTACTCTCTCCCTCTGTTTTCTCTTATTGTTCTCTGTTGTTCACTTTTGAGCCCCCGCACAGGATGTTCCAAGAAGAAATTACATTTAGAACACATTACAGTGTTTTAAGCAATACAGTAATGAGTCCCTTGTTGCAGTGCTTTAAAGTTCAATTCCACCTGGTGTAGTGAACCTATCTCACTGTTTCTTCTCAGCTTAAAGACAAAAAAAAAAAATAATGGAGCATTTGCAAATGATCTATGGACAGTTGACTAAAGTTCTTAGTGCACCTCTATTTATTGGTACTTACATTGCAGCTAAGTAAAAATAGAAAGAAGTAATGACTCGTTTTTAGATCACCTATTACAATAGTCCTATATTAATTCCAGGAGCTCTACATGGAGTTGTCAACAGATAGACAGTAGGGCTGTGCAAAATTTTTGAGCCTCTTTCATTTCAGAGGTGTCTCAGGACATTTTGGCACCTGAAACATCGAGTCTGGATTAAAATGGAAGGTGCTGAAACATCTCTGAAATTAAATGGGGCATCTGAAATGTGGGAAATGTTTTGGAAAATGTTGGAGTTTCAGAGCCAGGCTTGCAGGGAAACAGCTGTAGACTGCTGCCCTGCCATGAGACTGCTCTGCATGGAGTCTCTTCACCACCACTGCCCGCCCTGCACTGCCCCAGCAACACAGGGCTGCACAGGACAGGCAGTGGTGGCAAGGAGACCCCAGCATGGATGTCTGGTCCCTACAGAACCAGGTCATGCAGCAGGGCAGTACTAGTCCCTGCTGTGTGACCTGGCTCCGCTGAGAGCAGAGGTCTGGGGCAGCACAGCACAGGCAGCAATAGTGAGAAGACCCCTGGCATGGATCCTAGCTCCCTGCGGAGCTGAGTCACATGGCAGGGACCAGCCACTCTGCACTTTTTCCCTCTCCCATGACCTGGCAGAACAGGGATCAGAGCTCTGCATGGGAGTCTCCTCACCAGCATGGAGGGCAGCTGCCCTCTCCTGGACAAGCCACCCATGGTCCCATCCTGCTCCCCACTGGGGCCCTGCAGCTCCTGGCCCCAAACCCCACCCAGCTCAGCAGTAGGGCTGTGCAAAGCTTGCAGTCCATTCAGAACAGATTCAGCCAAATGAAACAAGACAGTGATCTGAAACAACAGAACAAATAACTGTCCTCCGAAACAGCCGAATCCTAAACCATTAAAAACACAGCCATTTTGCACAGCCCTAATAGCTAGCTCTGATAGTTGTGACTAAAGGATTCAGTTTTTAAAGCAAATACAGGTTCAATAGATGAAATGCAATCTAGTACTTTTATTTATTACTTGTATGAAGTAATAAATATACTCACCAAATACTGGTCAGTAAAATGGTAACTTAAAAGTGAATAGGATGTGTTTAAAATAGTTTTTTTTAATTGATTTATTAGTTCCTGATGCTACCAAGGACTTGTATTTCAGGTCATCTCCTCAATCATACATAAACAGTTTATTTCATTTAAACTATTCTTAGTGATATTTGTGAACTGCATTGAAATAGTAGCTATGAGCCCTACCCTGGAAGCAGGTAAGGGCAAGGAGCTATACAAACTTAGAATAAAAAATGCTTCTAACCTGAAATGACTGTGCTATGTTTGAAATTTTTGTTTTTATATACATATATTAAGAACTTGATTCAAATACCCCTCCTAGTATCTCTGTTTTGAGAGTTCTGGTATCAAAGCAGGTAGATGTATCACTAAATGGCCAAAGGTTGTCAATACCGGCTCTAGAGGCTTCTGAATTGTCCAATAGTTTTGTTGAAACATTTTTTTCTGGTGACAAATGCTGATTTGCAGAAAATTTAGAAAATGTGAAAAAAATTAAGATCAATATATTTATCTGTAAATAAAAATGCTTTCATAAAGTGTTTGTTTTGGAAAAACTGGATTTTTACATTTGGAAGTATGAAATTTACTTTTCAGTTTATATTATTTTATTCACTTAACTTTAGTTTGGGACATATTATTACATGTCATATTCTAGTAACAGGATCAGTACTAATAAGCAGCTACCCTAAATGTTTTTTAAAAATCACGTTAACACAATGTTTAAAATATTATATAACATCATACGACTCTGATTAATATACTGTCTTACTGCATGTTTTCAACATAAGTTATTGTACCTTCTCTAAACACTCGATTTGACCAAGTCCCTTCCTGTAGCAGGGCAGATTAATAACAAGAATCAGGTTGTAAAAAGAAAATCAATCCATTTACCTAGATGTACAAATGTTTATTTTGATTATAGATTCCTTTTAAAAAATACCGTTTTCCATGTACACTCCAGGTTTCCATTCAGAACAGTTTCAGGGTTGAATTTAAATGTGAACTATAGTGCTGAAAATTCATCAACTGTAGGGACTTGCATTAGTATTCAAACAAATACTTTTGCTATGAGTAAAGACCTAACCATAATTTTACCTATAGTTTCAAGAAAAGGATAACATTTGGACTACTCATTTTTTATTCCTGTAGATGAAAAACGTGGAAGAAGAAAAGTCAATTTGAATTTCAAATTCCTGAAAATGTTTAAACTATTAGCATTTAAAGCAAAAGTAAAATTACTTTTAATTTCTACTCAGAACTGCTTTGAGAACTTAACTTAAAATGCTATATATATTTTCACTTCCAGTCATTGTATTTTTGAGTTCTCTATCCAAATTCTAAACGTTCCAGAATATAGCAGTATGTATTCAAAGGACTGTTTATTACTTGTAAGATACATTCGTGAAGTGCATTAGAAAACATGCTGATTACCAGGGAATTGTTTTGTTTTTATTTTTCCTCTTGGATTAAAGGATATTTTGAGGTGAGCGGGGTGGGGAGGGGGGTGGAGGGACAGCAGGGAAGGGGAGGGGAAGGTAGGGGGGATGTTTTAAATTTCTAACAAATGATACTAGATTAAGTATTTAGATCTATTTTTTTTCCAAAAGAAAAAAATGATTTAAATAAAACTTAACAGATTTGATATGAAAAATGTTGAAAAATAATTAATGTGGTATCTTACCATATAGCTTTTAGAGAGTTACATTTTAAGGTAAAGTTGCAATAAGAAGTTTTCTAAGATGCGAATGACAGAAAAACTACTGCTAGTAGAAATATATATTTGTAAGCCTCTACCTTATTTTTTTTCAACTATATTCCAAGATGAAGGTCTTCCATACTCAGCAGCCAAGGATCTAATTTCAAATTTTTATGGATAAGTTTCTGATAGTGACTCTAAGGAAAAGCACTGATGTTGCACATCATTGTTGTTATTCATTTTATTTGACTTTATTTTCCGTTGTCATTTTTAATAAACATAGAAAGAAAGCTTTTGACTTTTTCTAAATCTCTAGAGTTTTGTGGATTCCTCAAAAGATATAGTCACAACTGTAGAAGTTTTTCCTTTCCAGAAAAAAAAATACCCCAACCATCACCAGATTTGAAAGCTATTGTTACGCTATACATCCTTACACAGAAATCTTGCAACGGTACTTGACTATTTAGTGAATGATTTTTTTCCCCTGAAATATGGCTGGCTTTTTTTATTTTTCTCTAACTTAGGCCCCTGGCACAGGTTTATCAAAAGGCACTTTGGGATCTAAGTCCTGATCCCAACCATCATACCTCCTGCCATGCTATACAAGCATGGCAGGAGGCACAATTTTGGGATGAATTCCCAATCACAACTAGTACAGGGGAAGCCCAGGATCATGATGTTGGTTTACCCCTGAACAGACAAGCTGAAAGCTGGTTGTCTACAGCTTGGTGGTGATCTGGTGCAGTACCATGACCAATACTGACAATCAACTGTTTGCCATCACCAGCACTGCACCTAGGTCAGTTCAGGACCCTGGTGTTGTCCTTGCATTGTGACTGCATCTGGGCTGGTTCAAGACCCTAAGCTGTCCACAAAGGTATGGCATTTGCCCTTCCTAACCCCCAAGGAAAAAGCTCAAAAGTCCATCTTTAATGTAGGAAACCTCCAGGGGATGGTAGGAGGCTTAAGGGGCTTGTTATTGTTTCTAGCCCATGGTAGCTGTTCTCCAGACTCCTTAGTAGTGTTGCTCCACTTGAGCTGTACTATCAAGGACTGCTAATTCCCATAGTTATTCTCAGGCTTAAGGCCAAAGATATCCAAAGGCCAACCATTCTTCCCTTCAGTCTACTCTGTCACCATTCTTTCATGGAGGGAGATATTAAAGCTGAGAGAATTCACTCACAGGGTCTAAAGGAAGGAGATCCAGTGTCTCCCTCACTTCTGCTGACCCTTCCGTACTTACAACTATTAAAAAAAGAAATATTCATAAATGGAAAGGCCCCTCCATGCACAGCCTTGGTGCGCGAGGTTCAAGGGAAAGTAACCGGTTTCTTTAAAGGCTCAAGTTTGCTAAGTGAAGATTGTGATCTTCTCAGCTTCCTCTTGAACTGAAGGTGAAGAAATGCCAATTATAAGAAGCTAAAAAAAGGGTTCTAGTCTCAGGGAAAGATTTCTTTTTAAGAATGTAGAGTAGTAGCTTTCTGTACTGGCTGCCAGATTTGTTGTCTCCAAATAGCTTGACAGTTGGGGACAATATACTTTGACCTTCCTGTTAAAACCTTTATATTATGTGTTTAATATCGCTTCTCGGCCTCTTGAAGGCTTAGATCGAGCGAAAACATTTATTCTTCAATCTACTGTACCTGTAACATCCAAATAGTCTGTTATACAAAAACTAGGGGTACATACAGCCATTCACTTTATGTGGTCTATTTTCACCTGGATTATTTTAAGCTGCCTAAATATAGACCAGGAGCAGTGCATATAGCCTTTTGCCACTCCCAGGACCCAAGCAGGGAACTTGGGGTGGGGGAAGCAATGGGTAGGATCGAGAGGGGGATGACAGGTCTTTGGGGGTGATTTTAGCACTCTGAACACCTGTGTGATTAGGCATTCAGATCACCCTAACTATGGTTAGTTCAATCTAAATGTAACATATGTACTTACCTTAGATAAACACATAACTAGAAAGGCATAATGGAAAGGTTTTTTTAGGTTTAATGAAGATGAAAATATTATCAACACTTACTAAAAAGATGTTTGACTGACAGGTAACATTCTCAAAATGACTGCTAGCATTTTTGACAAACAGGCACAGCTAATTACCACCAATTAATTCTGAATTAATTATAGAGAAAATGTTTATATTAATTAGCATCAAAGTGTCAGTGGTCATTTAGAGAGGTTAGTTTTTGTTTTTCATGAAGCAAAACACCAAAACAAATAGTTTAATTTTGATCTGATGCTACAAACTTCTAATACACTAGAGTGTTTTCAGTACTGAGCCCTTTTATGAATACATCTTTGTATTTCATATTATACAGCAAAATAGATTTACATGAGACAAGTTGACTATCCCTGTTCATAAATATTGACATTGGTATTAATCAAATTACATGGTAGTTAGACTTGATATCCTAAAGATTTGAGAACAGGTGTTTTTGAAAATCCAACTTTATCTGTAGAGAAAAAAATGTTTGATGTAAATTCCTTCCTTCCCCCTGCCTTCCATTAAAAAAAAAAATCTTCTTTTTAATGGAACCATTGCATATTTACCTGAAGAGAGAAATTAAGAAAAGATCTATTTGCAACGCTTTCAAGTTTACTAAATCTTGCCTACAATCCTGCATTGTGATCCTTGGAGGCAGAATTCTATATCCACAAAGCATCATTCTGACTTCATAAGTGTACCATAAAGACAGACCATAGAATGCAACAAGAGAGATAGAGATGTGGAACAAATGTAAAGAAATGGGGAAAAAAGAGGAAAAAAACCTAACTTTAAATTACATATTATTCTGCGATTTGTGAAGAACTAGAAAATGATAGCCTTCCTTTAAGGTTTTTGAAACATATAATAAATATAAAATAATAATCCTGTTACATAATTCTGTAAAATGGCTTCAAAAGAAAAAATATCGGTAGGAAAAAAAAACATCCTCTATTAAATCCAAACACGTTGCTACTCTAAGTGTCGGAATGGTTGGGTGAAATTCTATAGCCCGTGTTACCCAGGTCAGAATAGATAAACTAACTGGTATCCTCTAGCTTTAAAATAGATGAAATTCTAAAAATTTGATGTCTATAGAACCACATTCATCCTATCTTGCTAAATGCCAAATTATAAAGAAATGTACCATTAAGCTTTCCATGTAGTCGGAAATGCTATGAGCAGATACCATCTTTTTTTTTGAGCTAGTAGATACTGCAGTAAGTCTTGCTGCAATTAGTAAATGCAAATAAGCTGCCTCCTTAGGCAGATGCAATATATTTTAAAACATAAAACAGATGGGGTCAGCTCTTGAGTATGGAAGCAGCAGTATCTAGCCATGGGCAGTTTACACAGATGAGTGTTTTATATCCATTAATATTTAATATATTAATTTTGAATTAGTTACTGTCTAAGCTGATCAGGCAGCCTGGTCTCAGAATCATTAGCATATAATTTTTCAATGGCATAATAAAAGAGGCAAATTAATTTATCTTCACTTCAGTTTCCTGTCTACCAAACCAATATTTATCACCTCACTGGGGTTTCTACACAATATGCCTAACTGCTCAGTAGCCTAGTTTACTTTGCAGTAAGCATGAGCGTCTACATGTGTACATGTTTACTACCTGTGTCTGCATATGCAGTTGATCCAGGCTCAGTTTACTGGGGAATACTTTTCTGTGGTTTAAGCACTTCCAGACAGGCATCTACATATGGAGAGACTAGGCAGCAGATTTGCACCAAATTTCCTGCAGCCCTGCAATGAGCCATTACCACCACTGAGAGGCAGCAGCTGGCAGCCCTCTTCAAAAGCCACTCTCACTCTCTCCTCCCTGGACACATAGGCAGAATAAAGCATGGGCCTTCTGGCCATGGATCCAGGGCCTCTCTGCCAATGGGGGCCCCAGGACCAAGAGGCAGGCAATACGGTATGCATATGTGCATATGCTTAGCCACATGCAGATGGCCAGGAGCCCATCAGAGAGCAGCTGCACAGCCCAGTGCAGATAAGTCTGTAGAGGGGAAGAAGTGGCATGGGGGCAAGGGCAAATTGAAGCTCCCACAGTGAGGGAGGGGACTAGGGTAGGGACTGGGGCTGGGGGCATGACCCAACTAGGGTACTGCATGCCTGGGGCAGGGAGCAGGATGAAGTTACAGGTGGCTTGTCCAGGGAGTTGGGGGGGTTGTCGGAAGAGGGGCACCATTCTGTCACTGCATGCACCCTTGGGGGAGGTATGGGGAGGGCATGTACCCCCCAGATTTGTGCATGGGATGGAGGAGGGCTGTGTGCTGTTTGCTCAGGTCTCTCAGCACTGCTTCCTTTGTCCTAAGGTGGGACCCTATGTGGGCCACGCATTGGAGCAGGCAGGGGACACGTGGCACATGCAGGGCACCTAGGCAAAGGAAGCAGAGCAGAGAGACCTGAGCAAAAGGAATCGGGCAAATTATTTTAGAAGTTTCATGTCTAAAGCTAGGCTCCTAAATAAATGGGGTGCTTAGCATACTTGAAAATCTTCAGGCCACTTATCTAGATACCCAAAGCCTTTAAAGCCCAAGTTTAGGGCTCTATGTTTTAAAAAAAAAATGTACACTTTTTTAAAAGGGGAGAGCCTCCATAAGGCTTTAAACACAAGAATCAAAGAAGAATCAAACTGGCCAGGAGGCATGTTCCATTGTCCTTGTAGCTTAGTACATAGCAAATGCAGTCGGAGTGGTAAAACCACCACTATAAGCTATCTTTTATTAGACCTACTAAATAGCTGGAAAAATTCTTCTATGCAAGCATTCAGGTACAAACACCCTTGTTCAGGCAGAGGGAGGGACTGCAGGAATGCCACTCAATGAAAATGCAAATTGTGGCAGATAATGGGTATGAAAAAGGAAGGGGTGGAGGGAGGGGAATAATGACTTGTTGCTGGAGTGTTTGGGTGGAGGCAATATCTTTTATTAGACCAACTAAATAGTTGCAAAAAGTTGTTATTTCCAAGCTTTTGAACACATGTCCTACCTCAGGCAAATAAATAAATAAATAAGATATTAAAAATTGTGAAAGATATGAAAGATGATCAGGAATCTTTCAGCTATGAAAAAAGCCAGTCTTTAGAAAGCTGTTCTTCAGGAATGAAATCATAGGACTGTTGCAGGGAACAAAAGCAGGTTGTTTACCTGTAGGTATCAGATGTCAGCCAGGTTGGGGGAGGGCGGCAAAAAAATAATGTTAAAAATTAGTCCTGGTTGTTGAAATTGGATTTTTGAAATTTACCTGTAGCTAGTAAATTGTAGAGAGGTACCTAGGGTATCAGATGTTAGGCAGCTTATAACATGCCATAAATCCAATCCTCAGAGGGAATTTACAAAACACTTTTTGCAGATGAGTCTACAAACTTCACTTCATTAACTGACAACCACAACATTAAGTTAACCGACAACTCTACATGTAGGTACAATGCAAAATGTGTATTAAAAAAAAATAGTCAAACAAGCATCTACATGACCACTAAACTAAAACATCACTCCTTTCAGATTATTATACATTTTTGACAATCCCATCCATTTAAGTAGTTTTCCTAAGACAGTTTTTTTATTCAGTTTTTTGTGTGGCAAAATTAAGTAGTTAATTTCAGCATTGTTTGTTGTGCTTTATTTATTAACACACAGTGTAAACATTTAATAGGTCTGTTTAGTAATGCTTTTTGGTACATTTATGTTTATAATGGGGGAGTGATGGCTAGAAAATGGTATTTAGAGGTTTGCTTTTGAGAACTGGCTTGTAGGTAAGGTAGATATGCATTAGAACAATGGTCAAGGGCACCAGCAAGGGTTAAGTGTGTCAAAGATTAAAGTCTTTGATTTCAGATGCTGATGGCAAAAGGTCAGATGGCAAAAGGTCAGAAGCTAACACAACAAACTATGTGGTTGTAATTTATCCCTCTGTATTAACAGTGTTGCATATACACACCCCTGTCTGTGCCTCATTTCAAATTACTTGAGTTCTCATACTTGAGAGAGAAACTGGCCTTGACGGCCCAGCACAAAAGATAAAGTACCTATAGTAACGAGATTAGCTGACTTTAGTAAAGTTGTAAAATTGAATATGCTACGCGCGCCATCCTGTGACCAAACAGAACCAGTACCACCCAAGTAAAAATAACTCCTCTTTTTTATGAAACCTGAGCAAACAAAGAAAGCACAAGTGCCAACTTATTAATTATTTATAATTGGTGTATAGTAATTGGTCACCTGTGAAAAGTATAACTTTGAAAGAACTTCCGCCCAAAGCAGAGAACTGTGTATACATTCAAGAAGAACAGATCGTGCACGAATATTTCTCTCTGCCTACGTTATCTTTCTGACGTATCCCCGTTTATCTCTCTATCTCTGGTGTTATCTTTCTTATCAAGAGCTCTCGGTAATCTGCAGACTGCAACAGCTTATATGAATCACTTGGAAGCAACTGTCTTACCCACCCTGTAAATGCTGGGTAACATGATATCTGCATGCAGTAACTGAATAAATCAATCAGCTCCTCTGCCTACACTCCAGTACATCAGAAGCGTAAGTAAAATAAATCTTTTGTGAAACCATCATGCTGTGTTTAAATCATACTGACTCCTGCTCACCGTTATCACCCACCTGCCCGGTCATAAATCCCCCTCCTCGCGCCAAGCCGGTCATGCCGACCCAGGCTCGCAGGTCAAGGGTGCACCGGCATTATGGGGCACGACAAAGTGATTTCTAAAAGCCTGTTTGCGATGGTTTCCTTCAAGGCCCACTGTGTCTGACACAGGGAAGCAGCAAGTAGATACATGGGCTGGGAAACTGAACACATGTATCACACTATTCCATAACATGAGATAAGGGACTGTGCCACATTGGCCAGGTCACAGGGCCTAGCTGCAGACCCCTTAGGATTTCCAGTTTTGGGGAACAAACCAAACCAGGAGGAAACTGGCAAAGCCTGAATTAGGATGTGTGCATGTGATGGGTTTGTGAAACAAACAAATATGCTGACAGAACAGGACATGGACAGTATGATGACCACAGGGAGACCAATCAGCAATGCCCAAAGATGAAGAATCATCAGGAGGAGAAAATAACACAAAAAGGGATTTCAGCGCAACAGTGGGTTTTTGAGAGGGGAACCCAAGGCCACCATGGACAGCCCCATCTCATCCATCCCACTGTGTGGAGGAAGACCTTGGCCTCCCTCCAGCACATTTAGGCTGCTGACATCTCACATTCAAGAGAGAACCTCAGAGTGACGCCTGCATACAGACCAGACAAACAGCCTGAGTTCCTGCTGGCCTACCATGATGACCACCACCTGGCCCTGGGCCTGCCTGGATCCCTGATACCCAGTAACCACCTCCCTGCTGGCAGGGATGCCAGTGATGGGCTTCTGGATGCCACATGTACAAATATTGAAATGGAATAAGCTGGGGCTTTCTGGATTTTTTCCCCTTTCTGTATCTACTGGGGAAAGCCAGCAGATGTGATGAAAGGCTCATAGTTACTAATTTGCTCTTATTTGTGGTTGAACAGATGCATCATTAAAGGCATCCATGTTTCTAAAGGATCAATGGGATCCCAGAGAGTAGTGGCAATGTGTAAGGGGTGCACAGGGGTTCATGTACACCCCTTGAGAATGTTGGTGCACCCCCTGAGAACCATCACTCCCCACTTAGGTGGTGGGCAGGGGGAGCGGGGGGAGCACTGGTGCCCCCCCATGAGCGTTGGCCGGGGAATGGAGGTGCCAGGAGAAGTGCCACTGGCATTTCTGGGTGCCCTGCTTGTGCCTCCCAGGTGGCGTGATAGGCTGTGGGGGACCCCCCCACCAGTGCTGACTGGCTGCTGGGGAGCACATGCCCCCTGACTCAGGCAGTACCGGCTGCCCATGCCCATGGAACTGGAAAAATATGAACTAAGTGTTAAATTAAGACAGTTAGCTTCCATGACAGGAATGAATGGATTGATGTATAGAAAAGAAAAGAGGTAGTTAGCCATGTTAATCTGAAGTCAGGTAGAAAGCAGGGTAGATTTACACCTTATATACTAAGCAAATCAAAGAAGCATACAGTTTCATAAGCAGCTGTTTATTACATCAGATCCTTAGTATCAAATGATGAAATATGTTGCTGCTTACAAAAGTCTGTGCATCTCTGCGATACGGTAACCCAGTTGCTTACTGAGAGAGGGCAGAAAGATGAAAAGAAAAAGTTGCTTTCTCAGTTATATGACTGTGCTGATGGCATAGCAGCAGCTGGACATCACCATTGCCCCCATGTAATGAAGCTGTCCTGGTTATCTGGCTGTCTTCTTCTTGCGCTTCTGCATCTGGGATTTAGTTAGGCTATACGATGCAACTTTACCTTGGCTTGTGCTTAGTACAGGAAACCTCCTCTATGTTAGGAACAGGAAATACCTGAACTCTCTGCTAGTAGATAACTGCACAATTAACTCTTCTTCTAGCTGGTCAATATGAAGAGAGACAAGTGCAGTCTACTGACCTCTCCCAAATGTGTTTTTACCTAAAATCTTTTGACCTAACATTTTTTAAGAACCCTCCACCCCGTATCCTTTAAAAAAAAAAAAAAAAAACTATTTAAAATGCCTATTTGCTGCAAGTCCATTCATAGCATTTGATAAGTTGTTTGTCACCTGCAAAAGCATATCCTTCTCATAACCGGTTACTCTATAGGTTGCTTCTCTGCCCTGATTTTTGTCTGAATTCAGACTACCATGGTTCATTACCTCTTTCCAGAACCAGTTTAGATATATGTTAATTACTTCAGTTTTGTCTCTTTAAGAAGCAGGTACACCATTCATTGATGTATTTTATGACTCTAGTGACTTCTTCTCTGAGCCCAGTCCTACAGACTCTGGCAACTATATCAGAAACACAGCTCTAAAAATGTTAGTGGGGAAATGTTTTCTTATGGCTTGATTCTGTAAAGTTCTGAGCAGTGACCCTTGATTACCCCAGAAGTCAATGAGAGTTAAGGACACTCACATTTTGCAAGGAGCCCATTCACCTGGGAAAGCCCTCTTCATATATAGATGCCAATGTTTTCTCCTTTATCATTTTGATTCTATCCGTGTTATTCCTCCTCTTATTTGCAGAATTGGCATTCATGAAGATTCAGCTTCTTGTTCTATGCCAGCAAATAACATGTTGCCAACTCAGTTCCAACAGAAACTCCAAAGTACTGGTGCCAGTATATTTGGCCTTAGATTTTGGATGAACTGAGCTACAGACTCCCATGAAGGCTGTGAGGCCATTATTACAGAAACAGAATATTCTATCATACTCATATTTTTTTTTCCTAACTTTCTGTTGAAAGATCACCTCTATAAAACTGAAAGGGCAGGTCTATGTTCGCTTGATATGCTGCCAATTGTATTTAAAAGACAATTTTCATCCAAAACTAAATTGCTTCCCTTCTCATTATCAGCCCAGTTTTTTCTCAGAGGTTCAGAACAACTATTTTATTTTTGTTAATACCACTAGAGTCACAGATACATGCTGCCTGCTAATGAAGAAATCACCAGGTTGTGATTCTGAATCAGAGGGCTACTAACAATAAGGAATGACCCAATGTATTTTACAAGTTGTCAAGAACTTTAACAGGATGTTACATCAAATATTCTTTTCAATTAGACTAAATCATTTTTAAACAGAGTTTGCTGTGTTAAAAGATCTGAATATTTTCCTTGAAATAATGTGGCATATTATATGAGGACATGGGAAGCTTAAAAAAAAAGTAAGGAAAGACTATAAACCTAATGTAACACATAAAAATGATTAAACACTTTCATTAAACATAAAATCAGAGAACAGTAATGGCATGTCGAGATGAACACAGAAGTTTGGTTCCCCGGGGACAAGAAGCAATTGCGACACCCTTTGTGCTGCAGCTACTTGCCCCATGCCACGCAAGCTTTTGGTGCGTGGCAAGTTACCCCAAGGTGGTAGGGGAGGCTGGGGCCAGCACTGTGATGGCCCCAGAAGCCTTATCTGAGGTCCAGGGGGCCTCCTGGTGCTGCAGAAGTGGTGATCCTGCCAGGTGGAGCTGGGCCAGCAGCTACAGCGTAGCTCTGGACAGCCTGGCTCTGTTTTTCAGCAGTGCATGTTGCCTGTGCATGCACTGCTCCATTTTTTTCATATTTTTTTTTGACCCCTGGATATCCAAAAAAGACCACAGAAAAAACCCAAAGCAGCACATGCTCAGGCAGAGCACCCTTGAGGTGCGAAGAATGCCTGTGTGCTGTATGTAGTGTCGCAGACATGTTTGAGGTGTTGCGTACTGCATGGTCATGCTCATCTGGACATGCCCTAAATGTACAGCTGTTAGGGTGATTAACATCTGCAAAACTGTGCTAGGTTTAAATATCTGACTATTAGAAATAAATCTTGAACCCATAACTTAGATCCTGCCCTACACAGCAGTTGTATAGTTAAGTCAGATCCCAGGAAAAAAAGTCTTATAGTAAATGTAGAGAGATGGTACCTCTATTTATCATCAGGTTTCTTCCAGAGATTCTTTACCCAGCTTGAGGAGACTGTACATCTATAAATACCTCCTCAGATGGCTTTAGTAAGCAGGTCACTGTACATTGGTATCAGAGTCACAGTCCTGTCTTTAATACCATATTTTGAGCACATCTTGTAATCTGACCTGTCACAGCACAGCAGTCAAGTGGAAATGACAGTGAATGACAACAATAGACTAAGTAAGATGGCTGCTAGGAGTACAAAGAGACCCAGGGACCCCAATCAACTGAACCACAAATTCATTAAATGATTTAATTTGTGTATCCAACTGTGGGATATATTTACAAGGACAGAAATAAGTACACAAAAAAGCATGTGCATAAATAAACAATTTGATACACAAATGCACATAACCTTATATATTCAATTATTCCTTTTTAATTTGGGAGACATCAGATTAAAGCACAAAAAAAATCCAAAAATCATATCCATTAAATACTAAATAAAATGTATCACCTTAGATTGAAAAAACAAAGCAAAATTGAATCCTTTGTAAGTGGAATTGCTTTTAACTGTTCATGCTGAAAGACAATATACATTGTGGTCCATGAAAATAAGCAAGTCTGTTTAACATCTGTTGTAAGTCATTTTCTAGTCTCTGCCATTTTCTGACTGGCATTACAATAGTTGTGTAGCCGGGGTACCCCCAGGGGGGTGTGCCTTGTCCTCCAATGACAGTGGTGGGGGTCAGGCAGGGTGCTGTTGGAAGGGCTGGCTACTAAAGCAGTTCCTTCTCCTCTCTACAGAGCCAGGCTGAGACCAAGTACTTAACTATATACAATTTATTACCATAATAAATACTTAAGATAAACATGAAATATTTACACTAAAGCTTAACATATGACACTACATATAATATCCCACCATTCACATAAACCGTATAACTTACAACATATATAATAATTAATATAATACATTAAACAAGATAGTTAAGGTTACAACACAATAAACACATATGGGAAATCAACTTCTATAACCCAAGTAAGTTAATAATATTTCATAGACCTACCAAGTAACAATGCAAATATACATACTAACACATTAAGAACATATAAACCATATAAACTTCCTTAAAGAATATCCATAGCTATATAGACCTTGAAACAACAAAAATCACCCAAAATAGGGAGTGCACTCAGTACCTCCCCAAGGGGTTTCTTGGAGCCCCTCCCCTTTAGGGTCCTGGGATGTGGACACGCCCCTCCTGCAATGGAGGGTAGAGGCAGCAGCCCTTCCCATCCCGTGCCCGCCTCCTCTGAGGAGCCCACTTCCCCAGCAACTCACGCTTCCTCTCTGAAGCAGCCAAGGCTCATCCCCTGGAGGCCAATCCCATGAAAGCCTCTCTCCAGCAACACTGTCAGCATTCCTAGATGGCTTGGCACCCCGCACTGGGAAGCCCAGGGCTGTCTCTCTCTCTCTCACAGGAACTGAACCCTTACAGGATCTGTTTCCCTGGTCTCACACTGGGGGTCCTCCCTCTCCCAGGCCCTGCTCTGGGCACCAGGGCTCTTTTAGTTTAAGGCAGAGCTGCACTGCTGGGCTCTGGTCATTTGGCCTAGAGCCAGAGATAACTTGAGCAACTGCGAGCTGCTCCCAGCCAGGTCCTCCATGCACTGACTTGCACAGCAGGTGAAGCCTGAGCACCCGCAAGCTGCTCCCAGGGCAGATTCTCTGTGTGCTGATCCGCATACCGTATGGGGCCCGAGCAGCCTTGAGCTGCTCCCAGAGCCACCTCTCTATGTGCCAGTCTGCACACTGACTCCCCACTGTCTTGCCGGGTTTGCAGGCTTAAGCTGCCTTGAGCTGCTCCTAGAGCCTGATCCCCATGTGCTGATCTGCATACCGCTAAAGCTCAAGCAGGGTCTCGAGGATGGCCATCTCTGGAGCTGCTTTCTTCTTGTTCTCCCTTGTCACCTTCTACAGCATGCTGAGCATGCTCTCCTTTTATACTCTTTAGGGGCTCCGCCCCCAAAGTTCTCCGGACTTGGCTTGTGCAGTTCTGATTCAGGTCCAGCTGCTCCTTGGAAAAGGGCAGGGTATTGCTTCCCTTGTTCTGCCTCCAGATTGGTGGGTGAGCTCCACCAATCAAGCAGCAGACCCTCAATCCTGGGACTCAACTCAAGCTCTGAAAAGGTAAGCCTGTTACAGTTGCAAACACAAAAATGTATAAATTGAAAGAAAATGTTTTCTGAAATTAAACTAGATGTTTAGTCATGCAGCCTGCTTTGTTCTGGACTCATCCTAGCACATGATCTGAGCCTTATGGATTTCATAATGCTTTGTATGGATTAACATACAGAACAAACCATGGGGTCCTAAGAAATTATCATCACAAAACAAATAAACAACAAAACCACAGGCATTGTTTTTTAGGCACTGGGCACATAATGTACTTTCCAAAACAGATATAGTTGGGACAATGTTATTATTATTAGTGTCATGTCATGAGCTTGTGAATCTCTTCACTTCCATTTGATATAATGTAATATGATGATATACAGAAAAAAGTCAAATGATGAACATATTTGCTTCCTGCTGGTACAGCACATTATAGGAGTCTGAAACAATGTGTTAGCACATTACTAAATGGCAAATTGCTATTTGCAAGAAGATATTAATTTTATTATTAGTAATCTCTTTGCTAAGGCAGAGAATTGAGTTTCCACATTTCTACCTTAGATTAAAGATGAAACAGAATTTTATTTTTGCAATTAATGTAAGGAAAGAAAATTAATAAGGAGACTTTCATTGATGGGGGGGAAAAAAACATTATGCCTTTCTCTCTTTCAAATCATGCAAGAACTTTTTACAAATAACTTCAAAGGGAAAGAAGAAGTTATTATAATTAGACAATTTATGCTGCATGAATACTCAAAACTTTAAAAAAGTCTAAATTATTTATTCAATTACTTTCCATCTAACAGAGACAAGTCTTTATTATGTTGCATAATTTATAACTTAGTAGAAAAGCATATGCTAAAGACTTGCTAAGATTCTGATTTTCTCCCACAAAATGAGCAAATTCAAGCTGAGAGTCCTTTTGCCACCTTCCTGCTTGTTGTCCTCCATTCTGGCCTGATCTGGAAGCACACATGTAAATCAATGGGAGAATCCATGTATCTGAATGTATGCTCTAGGCTTAAGCAGTTTTTTGATCTGGCCCTAAAAAAGGAAGTAGAATTTTCAACCATAGGAAATGCACCATAATCCTAAACCTAACATCTTTATCTAGTAACTACTTGTGTCAAGCCATAATGAATTTCCTGGAAATTTTACTTGAATAAGGATTGAAGAATCATATCCTCAATATAGGAAATCTCAGTTTTCCTGATCCATAAAAGAGTCCTAGGAAATGGAAAACTAGTGCTATGTTCTGATGGTTTATTATTATTGTTGTGGTTGTTGTAATAGTTGCCTTTAGAGTCCCTAACAGAGATCAAGACCACATTATGCCAGGCACTGTAGAAACACATAATGAGGTGTTGTGCAATTAACTGGAACCAACTATACATGCAAAATACCTATCACACCATAAAAAGGTCCAACCAACCATAAGTTAGACTTTGAAAATGTGAACTAATTTTATAGCTGGTTGCTATTGAGCTTTAATTTGCACATGTAGCAGGGTCTTCCCTGTGGCTGGGAGCTCTGTCAAAACCATGCCCAGCTAGGCATGAGAGTCCAGCAACTGAAAAGATGCTCACGCTTGGCAGCTGCCAAATCTGGGTCCTTGTGGCAACCCACAGCTGCTGAGACCCAGAGTCCTGCAACTGTGGATGTTGGGTCCTGACAGCACCCCTCCCAGTGCTGGGACCCAGGTAGGTCCTAGCATCTGTGATCTCCCAGCCTCAGGGGTGTGGAACCATCAAGACTGGGAGATCACAGCAGCTGTATCTCCCAGCTGTGGGGTTGTGGGGGACATTCCCATGGCTGAGAGGCCCTGATCTGAGGAACTTTCAGCTGCAGGAATTTGCTTCTTGCTGGTACAGGCAATAAGGTATGGGATCTAATTCACAATCTCACAATTGTGTGGTTTGCACATTAGATCCCATTGCACATTTACCTGAAGGCATAGAGGGGCCCAATGAGAATAAACCTCTTCCTTAAAGTATTTAGTTTTAATACATTGGATAGATGAAGGACAATAGGGAAAACAGAGATACAGAGACTATGCATCCTCTACTGTGTGCTCAAGAGTGCTACCAAAAAGTACGCCTGCTCACTTGGTCCTGTGCAATACATCCCAAAATCTATCAGGTAGGCTTTGTGTTCAGTTTAGCACAGGCCTGAGCAAACTCCTTCACTTCTTCTCAAGCCTTCGGGTCTCAGGTTTGCATTAAAACTAGTTATACCGGCTAATTAAGGACTTTTGAAATATTCTGAGAAGAAATAGATGGATGAGCATAATTCTTAAAATGGTCCCAGATGATCTTGCAAACTTCTTCACAGAAAAAAGAAGTAGTAATTTGTCTAGGGTCATACAAAAGGTCAATGAGCTGCCCACTGCACAGTTGTTACTGCACAGTCATTTAGTATTTGTATAACCAAGTACTAAATGGCTGTGCACTAAACGGTGTTACTGCATAGTAGCATCTCAGCATGGTTCTCTAGTGATGCTTACTGTGCAATAGCTCATTATACTACTACTGTACAGTAGGTAGTTACTACTTAGCAGTAACTTCACATCATGGTTCATGCCTGGCAACACTACTGCACAGTAGAAATGATCTACTATGCAGTAGTAACAAGTTACTGTTCAGTAAGCATCTCATGTAGATACAGCCTGAGAGAATATTAAGTTCAGCAAAAGCAAATCAAGCACTCCACCCATTTTATACAAAGAAGGAGGGAGTGGGGAAGGGGAAAACACACAACTTTTTGTGTAAATCTTTTGTAATGGACTAATTTCTGGAAGTTGATCAGTATCCTTTACTCCTATTAAAGATAACATAAATCGATGACCCTTTGAACCTTAGAGGAATTCAATATACTTTGGAGTCAGATGTTAGAAAGTGAGAATTCTCCCTACGCACCTACATTGATCTGTATTTTGCAGTTCTCAGCACTTCAATCAGGCACTGCCAAATGTTCCAGATTTATGCAATAATATGCGTGATGTAGTGTCAAGCCACTGTTACTGATGAAATATATCTGTTTAAAATTGACTGCTTTTTGGTTATGTTCATTTGCTTAATATCTGTCATGGCTTTCTCTGAATTTGAGTAGTTCCTTGGAAACTTGATAGGTGTAGGCTACAGAAATCCAGTGCATTTTTTATTCATACTAAACATCCATCACTCCATTATGTCCTTCACCTTTAGATATGGAAAGAATGACACTGGAGTGAAATCCTGTGCAAGCAGTAGAGTTGACCCAAATCAGCATAACTCCTCCACTTCCTTAGTGGACAGCTCTACTGCCCTGGGGGCAGTATTGGCACCAGTCCAACTCCTGCTCCCATCCCTCGTTGTGTTACCTTCCCACTTCCAGGGATACAACCCCATGCAAACAGCCTGCAGACCACATACCAGCTAGCCAGGTTGCAGGGCATGAATGGGTCTGTGAGTAGGGTCTGGGGAAGGAGAACAAGGTAGAAGGCCAGACTGGGTCCCCATGAGCTGGGTCTTTCTTCCTAAAGCAGGGGCAGTGGATCTCCAAAAGCACCTTCCCTAAATGCTCACAATCTCCTCAGGAATCATGATTGGCACCCCCACATTCCAATCCCAAATCCCAATTTCTTGTGGAGTTTGGAGTGCCCGAGATAGGCAGCAAGAAACAACTTCATATGGTAGGAACTTCTGGGTATCCTATGAAGAAATACCGATGAACGTGAGTGTAGGAAATAAACATTCATGACCGTCTACCTTCAAGCTTCCTTTAATGGGCTGGGAGAAAGCTGTAGTGGCTTTGCACAGAAGAGGTTTTTGCAGCAGAGCTCTAGCCAGACTTGTGAACACACAAAAGAGTTCTCTTTGTGGACAAATATTCTCTATCACAATTTCAAATCTTTCTCTACTCTTAAACATTTCCCTTTTCCCGTCTGCATTTATAACTGAACTCCCCCTCTCCTAAGCCCATAACCGTTGATCTCCCTCTCCTTTCCTCCATTTTCCTCCTTTTCCAAGTTCCTTCTCCATTTTCTCTACTCCTAATATCCTTGCTGATCATGTATTACCATTTAAATCAAATTAGAGAAGGAAATGTTACCTTAAGAACAAATTCTCTTACTCCACCCAAAGAAAAAGGACTAGAATTCCAATTTCTCTTCCACCTGCAGCGTTCTTTGGCTTTGTATGTAGGAAGCTAGCATGGCTCTTTGAATCCGTTAAATATACCAACTGTCATAACATTTGCTTGAGCTCTAATAGCCAATTATTTTTTACTTTCTGGCCATTAATATTTCATTGAGCCTCCGGTTCATTCACTTTACTGCTGCAGCTGACAGGACTGTGAACAATCCTATGTCCTCCCACTGTCTCTATTTATTATCTTTTGTCTGCATACCCAAGAAAATAATAATTTCCTTGGCTCAGCATTTACATTTCTCCAGTAGTGGATAACATTCAGTAGGAAGACATCTGTAAACTAAAAATAGAACCATTTTGAAGAATTAAGGCGATACTTGTGATTATATTTCCATATCTTTTTAGAAGGTCAAATTCCTTCCAGTACAATTACCATATATAAAGTAAGTACTGTACAGAACAAGGATTTGATTTCATCAAAATCCTTTGAATATAAGTTGTTATAACATAAAAAGATATCAATGTGTTACTTCAGACATGAAATACCCATATCCAAAATTGGCATTCAGCTACATCATCAAAAAAAATCATTTTGAGAATAGTGATGGCATACTTTAGATTTCCTTTAGGATGATAAAACATCTTTTTGACAAGTTCTCAGCTGAGGTTCCGCATTTTTACGTTATAGCACCATGTATAGGTCACTGTGGGAGGAGAAGTCATATGGAAATTTTCTAACTATGCCATTCTTTTGTCACTTTGTACATTAAAATGAAACAGAAAGAAACAAAAAAATCCATTATACTATTCTGACAAATTTAGATCTGAGGCTTACAAACAATTATGCATGTGAGCAATTTTATTCTCATGACAAGTCCCATTGAGTTCAATTAGACTATTCTGCTGTTTTCAGGACACGGTACCTAATATAACACAAGGAGAAAAAAATGGCTCATAGAGATAGTCACTTATCATTAGCTGCAGTGATGATAGATCACATTTTGTGACCTACTTGCTTTCCAGAATTTTCAGCTTCACAAACTGCAGTAGCTCAAACTGAATTAGTGTTTTAAGACAAAGTATAAGGACCTTGTTACACATTAATGTTAGGCAGCTCCTAGAGCTCTTGACCCATGGATTGTCCACACATTAACACCTGAAATGAGTTTGAAACACACTTTAGGTAGCTTATAGCTATGCCATTCCAAGATAGATTTATCTCTGATCCATGTTACCCAGATCATGTTCCATTAATGAACCACTTCCCACAGATGAGCTGCCCAAGTTGCAGTCCTCCAGCATCCCAGGATGCAGAGTTCCTCCTGCCCTGTTCTGTGTAGACAAACTTTCCACTCCCTGAACTCTACTGCCCTGGAGGCAGTTCTGGAACCAAGCCAACACCCCTTCCCATCCCTGGAGATGGGATCTTCCCACCTCCAGGGATGCAATCCCATGTAAATAGCCTGCGGACCACATGCCAGCTAGCCATGCTGCAGGGCATAAATGGGTCTGTGAGTAGGGTCTGAGGAAGGAGAACAAGGTAGAAGGCCAGACTGGGTCCCCATGAAATCAGTCTTTCTTCCCAAGGCAGGGGCAATGGATCCCTAAAAGCATGTTCCCTCAGTGCTGCCAGCTCCCAATCACTGTAGGAATCATGACTGGCACCCCTACACCTCAATCTCAAATCCCAATTTATTGTAATGTGAGACTTTATTTAATTTACTTCCTCTCTATTTCTTTTTATTTTTTTACTTCTGGTTATTTTATGCTGCAGTAGCTGAGTTCCTTCCTTTCACCACCTTCCCCCATTTACATCCACCTCCGATGTCATTACCCACCCCCATCCTACTAACTCTCTATCTTCCATCATCTTTTCCTGCCTCCCCGCCCCTCCCTGACCCCCCCACTCCACACCTAGTACAGGGATAGAAGCCTGTCCTGGCTTACCAGTCCTATAGTAGCAACTCACAGCTATAACTCCTAGAAAAAAATCCCTGCTCACCAGTCCTCTAGTGGCAAGTTACAGTTGCGCAGATAGGGGACAGTAAGAGAAGGTTTTAGCCTTAATGAGCGCCCCCTCCCCTATGAGAGTGCATGGGCATGCAATTCCTGCAGGACAAATAACAGTGGCCTGGACAAATATGTACCATTGATATTTGTCCCTGGGTACACCCCTGCACATGCACTCTGTTGCACAGCAGAGGGACCTGGGTGGTATAGGCGGAAGCTGAGGCCAGCACAGGTGGCTGAGGCCAAGCAGCCTTACCTGGGGTCCTGGGAGCCTCCCAGGGCAGTAGTGGTGTTCACTGCTGCCACATGTGCCACACTGCTTTTTTTAGTGGTAGTTTTTTCTTTGACACTGGCATCTCCTGGTGTCAACCCTCCCACCGCCACACTGCAAATTAGCAGCACGGTGCATGGGTGCACATGGGCCACATGCAGTTTGTAGCACCTCAGATGACTCTGAGGTACCAGAAACCACATGTGTGCGCTTGTGGGGACACACCCAAAGTATGATAGCTGCAAACTCAAGCTAACACTGATCAACATCTGAGGAGCTCAAAGTGTAATGTGTAACAAGGCCCTCGCTGTTCATTCTTTTAAAAAGCCTTCATCTATATTTTTACTTGGTTAAATCATCATAAATGTTGCTGATAATGAATTTCATTATTAGCTCTGATGCTTAATGCACTATTGAAAATAACACTAATACTAATGCTAAATGTAGGATAGCTAGTTTTGATTGACTTTTGGTCATTGTTCTGTTTTGTCCTAGAAGTCGCCTAAATTAGTTACTCTGAAAGGAGGCCAGCAACCTCTCTATATTAACAAATGCAGAGGGGTGTTAGGCCTCTTTTACCTATTGGCTTATTTATTTTGGCAGGCCAACAGGGTCTCTGCTCCAACTACTGGCTTACAGTCTAGCCCCATGTAGAGGGCGAATACACCAATAAATAAGTGATACAGGAACAAGGTCAATAAAAGGGTGAATTAAAACAAGTTTCACAACTAACATTATCAATAGTAACAATAAAACAGAATCACAAAACAAGCTAGTATATACAACATTTACAGAGAAGAATTAAACATTACTGCCATACCACCACTAGATAGTGGTAGAGAGCACTTAGGCCTACTGTGGAGAGGAATCTGCTGCTTCAGCCTCTGTGCCACAGTGAGGATTTCTATCCTTTTCCCCTACACTGGTTACCAGTACCAGCCTTAGGAGAGGGCAAACCAGGAGAATGCTTGAGGCCCCACACTTTATAAAATAAGAATTAATTACACTGAATATTTGTATTGTTACTAGTGTATTAAGATACTTTCATTGCAATTTCATGGACAGGGCAAAGTGAAATTGAAATTTAAGCAAGTCGGACATGTTCTAAGTCATCAAAATTAAGCCTCTAAGGGACCCCAAATGACTCTCTTGTCCACGGCCCCAACAAACCTAAGGCCACTACTGTGGGTACTAAGGACCTCAGACAGAAGCACGGGTGGCTGGGTGATACTTTACCCTCACTACAAAGGTAGGGCAGATGTACCAGGCAGATGTGTTCACACATGGCAAACAATGGTCCTCAGATAAGTAATCCTTTGTTCACACGAGCACCCTTTACGTTCAGACTCTGCCCACTCTCATGATCAGCTGCACCCAATTCCCAGTTACGCTCCCTGTCACATTAGACCTTAGTCACACACCCATCTCAGTCTCACACAATCACAGTCTCACGCTGAAGTGCTGACTCACACCGGTTTTATGTGGGTCATGTCATACCACCTGTCGATGAATCTCTTCTTTCAACCAACTGTCAATCAAATCACTCTGGCAGTTACCTGTCTATCATAGCTGGACCACTTGTAACTGCTCTCAACACACACTTTATTATCATAATTTAAGTGTAATTAGATCACTGTGGTGGGCTGCGCATGCTCAGAACATCTTAATGTATGTCACTGGGCCATGACATCCTTGAGGGTAGGAGTTCAGGCTTTCTGATATCTTCAGGCCCTCTAGTCATGCCTGTGTGCACATAAAATGAAGATTACCCAGCACAGGCCACCATCTGGGGTCTACAATTTCAAAGTAAAACTTGAGAATGTGCATGAACGCAATAAAACAGTGGACCAAATTAATCTTACACCTCATGATTCAAAACCCACTGTAAGTAAACAAACTCCCACAGACACACACACAAACACACACACACACATATATATATAGACTCCCGCTCTGAATATATATAGCCCCACAATGAATACAATAATAGAACCATTCTTCAGCCCAAAGACTTACTAGTATACAAGACCATTTTGTCAGAAGTCGCTCCAAAAATAGCCAAATCCTAAAAAACCAAATAATAAACCTCCTCTCAAATATTCAATTCCAAGTATTCTCCTCTCCCTCACCTCTCTTCCTAACATGCCCAAAGGTTGGGGGGTTTTTTCCAAGAAAACAAAATATTTTTTAAAAGTGCCTGCAACACCCCTAATAATAATATTATGGCCACATTTTGTCATTGGAATGTTATTTGGATGCCTCACAACCGTACTGTCCTCTAAAGGACAGGGTCCCTACCCAGACCACAACTGCTGTGATCTCCCAAAGTTAAGCATTCCCTAACCTCATGAAACATTGGTTCCGTTTTCCAGAAGCAATGTGGGAATAGGACTGGGGAGACATGATAGGTCATGAAGTTCAGTCCCTGTTATTAGAAAGCCATGTCATATAATTCCAAGCATAAACCCATTGTTGGCTACAAAGGACAAACTCATGGGATCATAATGACTTCTAATTTATTATACAGGATGTGAAGTTACCAGTAAAATCGTAAATGCAAACTTGAGTTATGAGGGGTACTGGTCACCTTAGTGCATGCACATATACACACACATGCACTCACTCATTCAAACCCATGTCATTTAAACTCATGCAGTGTAGTGTACAGTAGCTGTTGTAGTGATTGTAAGAGCACTGGTGTCAGTATATCTACCTACCTGAGGCCCTGGAGTCTGCTGTCGGTGGTCAGCTTCCTTCAAGGTGATGTCTTCTCCAGAATGGGGTCAGCTGCTTCTCCTTCTGTCTCTGTAGGTCAGGTGATGAATGAGAGGGTCATGCTTCACACTTCACTGCCTTTTATCCCTTTCTGGCAGACTTGTGTTATCTCCCAGCATCATCTTGGCTGCCCAATCTGGAGGTCACTGTCCCAGGTGGGTTTTAAGTAGTACATGACAGCTCTTAGTCACAGGGGTCTCTCTGCCTGATGGTACCTGAAGTTTTGGGAGTCCACCCTTGACTTAGTGATTTAATCACAGGATCATAGGGCTGGAAGGGACCCTGAAGTATGATTGGGTCCAACCCCCTGCATAAGCAGGAAAGACATCTGAGGTCAGGTGACGCCAGCCAGGTGGCCATCCAGTCTTCTCTTGAAGACTTCTAGGGTAGATGATTGTACCACCTCTGGGTAGAGCTTGTTCCGTAGTCTGGACACCCTAGTTGTAAAGAAGTTTTTCCTAATGTTCAGCCTGAAACTATCTTCCAGAAGTTTGTGGCCATTGTTTCTAGTTTTCCCCCAGGGCACACTGATGAACAGTTGCTCATCGAGCCCTTGATGTACACCTCTCATATAGAGTAGGCCGCAATCAGGTCCCCTCTCAGCATTCTTTTCTTTAGACTTAAGAGTCAGAGATCCCTTAGCCTCTCCTCACATGGCTTGCCATGCAAGTCCTTGATCATATGGGTGGCCTTTCTCTGGACCCTCTTGAGCTTTAGCAAGTCCTTGTTCAAGTTCAGGACACAGAACTGGAAGCAATACTCCAGCTACGGCCACACCAATGGTGAGTAAAGCAGGAGAATCACTTCTTTGGTTTTACTGGAGATGCATCGATTGATGCAGGCCAGAGTTTTATTGGCCCTAGTGACTACTGCATTGCATTGCTGGTTCATATTCATGCTGGGGTCTATTGCTACCCCCAGATCCCTTTCATTTGTAGTGCTGGTCAGGTTAGAGATGCCCAGCCTGTTGGTGTGCTGGGGGTTCTTCCTTCCCAGATGCAGCACTTTACATTTCTCTGTGTTGAACCTCATCTGGTTCCATTTTGCCCAACATGCCAGCCTGTCTAGGTCTGCTTGTATCTGCAGCCTATCTGTGGGTATGTCCTCACAACCCCATATCTTGGTGTTGTTTGCAAACTTGGCTAATGTGCTTTTCACCCCCTCATCCAGGTCGTTGATGAAGATATTGAACAGCACTGGGCCAAATACCAACCCCTGGGGTATGCCGCTGCCCACATCTCACCAGAACGACACCGATCCATTCATTTGGACTCTCTACATCCTACCCCACAACCAGTTTCACACCCATTTGACAGTTCCACAGTTGAGCCCGATATCTTCCAGTTTTCTGATCAGTACCTTGTGGGATACCAGGTCAAAGGCTTTCTGGAAGTTGAGGTATATGATGTCAACCCTTTTTCTCTTATCCAGGTGACAAGTCACCTGATCATAGAAAGAAATAAGGTTGGTCAGGCAAGACCTGCCCACAATGAAGCCATGCTGGCTGTCATTCTGTATCATGCCTTCTGCAAGTTTGTCACGTATAGCCTCTTTGATGATTGTTTCTAGGATTTTCCCTGGAATAGAAGTTAAGCTAATTGGCCCGTAGTTTCCCTGGTCCTCATGCTTCCCCCTGTTGAAAATGGGCACAACGCTGGCCCTCTTCCAGGCCTCTGGTATTTCTTTAGAGGCCCATGATTTATGGCTGTATTGTTATGGGTTACAGTCAATAGGGTGGGTGATCAGTTCCAGGAATCAGTTCCTCGGCTTGATTGGCCTAAAATGGCTTGTAGAGTACAATTTTTTAAATGCTGTTTCTCTAGATAGGTTATTGTCAATTAACAGCCAGAGGGTCCTGCTTTTTCTTCAATTATTTACTGATTCATCATACATACTCACATTCACTCAAGGGAGACTAGCCCAGTACAGCAGATTTTATCACTTTACAATTATAATTTCAATGCAGATTTTTTAACAATGGTCCAGGGTGTAACTTCATTCTACAGGGAGTACATTCCTTAAGGGTTTAAAAGTATAAAATATAAAATACAAAATGCCATGGTAAAAATGAGACAGATTAAATATGAAAATGCACTGTGAGAAATATATAAAAATGCAATGTGAGACAGTGAGGATCACAGGTTACTGGAGACAGTGAGTTAGGTTAGCACCAGAATATATATACAGTCTTTGAAGGGGATATTTTAGTTCTTTATTTTCTTTACTGACACTGAGCTTAATTGATATGTAGATGTAGTTTGTAGGTTTCTCCTACAGAGAGCCACTTCAGCTTTTTGGCTTACTCTGAGCCTTGCCACACCCATGCAATGAGTGTGCTAGGTCTCATCCAGTACTTAGAAGGAAAAAGAAATGCACAAAATGAGGGGTACAGGCAAGAAGGGGCTTCTTGATATACCATCAATCTCTATCTTAAAAGTAGATACAACAGGAAGGCTGCTGCAAAACCTGACTGATCTGATGGTTAGAAATATTCTTCTAAATTCACAGACTTACTTTATCCATGGCCATTTAATCCCTATTTGCTCTTGTACAGAATTATTCTTTAGCCTAAATGATTATTTTATGTCCTTGATGTTCACCCTTAATATGATTCTAGAAAGCAACTGTGTACCATTTCAGCTTTGCTGTTTGAATTCATCTAGGTAAAGCATATGCAATATTTCAAATGAAAACTTACTAGAGCTTTGTACAATGGAACAAATACTTGTCTATTTTGGCTGGAAACACCTCATCTAAAACTTCCTTTAAACCTTCAAATCCTTTCCATGCTTATGTCATAATGGCAGCCGGCAGTCATTCCCTCATCAAAGAGCAAAACCAACTTCTCTTGTCCTCTAATTTCCTATTGATGAGTGCCCATCTTCTAGCAGATATTCTTGTTCTCTGTAACCTAAGTGCATGATCTTGCACTTTATACTATTAAATTTCATGCCATTTCTATTACCATATTCCTGAAAGTTATCCAGTTCTGTCAGTATGGTATTCTGATTCTATATTGAGGATACCTACTAATTTTGTTTAATCACAAACTTACTCAGCAAATTCCTACTATATTGTGCAAAGGTTAATAATAACATTATTAAATAAGGGCAGTCACAAGATAGACCCTTGAAAACCTTCTCTAATATTCTCAATCAGTTCCCTTTCAATAGTTCCCTTCCTTCTCTTTTTTGTTACTCATTGTAATCTCCCATTAGCCCATTCTCTAGGCACCTAACAATTCTTGTACTTCCTTGTACACTATTTTCTAGTGTAACAGATAAATTACACTTTGTACCATATTGTGTCTAAAGTCAATATATTAAAAGCTATTCCATTTCCCTTGTATAGAAAAGACTTATCACAGATATCAGGCTACATTATCATGACCCCTTGCTTTTAAACCCATGCTCCATTCTATCATGTTTTGCATTCAAAAGTTGGGTCTATCCCAACTATGCAGTTGGTGTAATAAAAGATATCACCCCAAGAAATACAAATTATTTTCCTTCAAACTTTATCCCCAAAACATTGCATATGATCAAAGACATTCTTATAGGCTTTTAGTTAGCTGAATTATTTTTATTTCAATAGGGTTTTGTTTGCTATTCTCTAGTTATATGATGCTATTTGCAATTTGCTGGAGGTATTAAATGCTACAGTGGGATATATAGTCTGACTGAGAATCTGACCTATGGCTTATGGAGAACGGAAGTATAAGACACGTAAGTTTGATGTTCCATGACATTTCCAAATAAACGGTTTTCAGTGGAAATATTTCAATATTGAACTGTTTCAAGAAAGACATTCTTCAGGAAATAAAATTCCAGACTGTTCTGCTAAATGTGTATTTATCATCATGCAACTAAAGTTGTAGAATATTTTTACACTTAATTTAAAAAGTTAATTGCTTCACGTTTCTTCTCTGTCACTGAAAGGGGATTGCCTAGCTTGATGGCTTCTGTAAAAGGGTTTTGCTTCCTGAAGAGCTCCTGAGAAGTTCTTCCAAATAAAACATAATCTTTAAGCAGCAAATAATCAAATAACAAAAACAAAGACAAAAAACAAAAAAAAATTTTCTGCCATGTCTCAGGAACAAGGAAAGGAGCTCTTTGGTCCTGGACCCAACACAGCAGCCTCCTTGTAATAAGCTATTCTGCTAATAGCTTGCTGCTTCTTCTCCTGCCCACTCTTCTAGGAGCTTGTTAAAGCTGTAAGCGTGACATTCTATGTATCATTATGTTCTGCAGCTGTACTCACTTAACAGGGTTGTCCCTTTTTAAGGGACAGACTGGCCTGTTTCACATCTCCCCCTTACCTAAGAGTCCTCAACACACTCTTCCGTATCTAACCCTCTCTTTCCCATGAGAAGTACTCGACACTGGCACATGTAGCTCCTAGTTGGTGGTAGACATTGAAGAAGTAGGATTGTATTGCCAGGTACCAATGCTTCTGGTGTTGTCTTCTTGCATCATGTATAACCATGCTAAGGTGGTACATCTCCAGTAAGCAAAATTTGAATGCCTCAGTTGCCCTCTTTATGGTGTGGAATTCCTCAATTATAGAGTTGTTCTTCTCAAAGTAGGAGTTTTAGAGTCACATACAGGAGTGGGTAGTCTCCATCCTCAAAGTCCTGAGAAAGAACAATCCTAAAGCCTTGCTCCACAGCATCTGTTTGTAGAATAACTCTGTGACTAAAATCCAGCTGGTGCAGCACCGTGGTAGTACACAGTATCCATTTTCTCTCTCCAAAGGCATCAGTGCATGCTGGAGAGTACTGCACTAGCCTGAGTGCTCTCTTACACAACTTGTCAATGATTGAGGCAAAGATTGATGATAACTTTGGAATAAAAATGTTGGTAATAGCTCAGCAATCCCAGGAAGGCCATTAGCTCTCTATTTATCCCAGGTTAGGAGTTTGCTACCAGGGCCTTCATCTGTCATGAGGGATATAATTGCATACCCATTGCCTAGTGTGTACCCCATACTCAGTTTCTGTACAGATAAGCTGACATTTTCCTGGGTTCTTCATCAGGCCAGCAGACCAAAGTGACTGCTTTAACTTACTGGAGATGTTCCTTCCGTGTACCTGTAAATACTACCACATTATAAAGATATGCCAAAGCATACTCTTGATGCAGCCACACTATCTACAGGGGTGCAATGTGATGGAGGTGCAGTGAAGACCAAAGGGAACAGTTTCCCTTCTTTGTATGATTACCATTAGGGATGGATCTAGGGCAAGGCTGGGAGGGAGGGGAGGAGGGGAGATTGGGTAGTGTAGTCGCAGCCCCTCCCTTCATTGATTCCTGCTCTTCTGAAAGTTTAAAGTAAACGGACCAGCAGAGACACCTGCATTTCTATTCAAGTGCAGTTGAGGAAATCAATTGACTTCATGGCTCATTATTATCTACTTGGTTTCTGCAAACTTCTTTATGCCTATAGTGCTAGCAATCTTCAGATCTTCCTCTAATCAAGCTAGCCTTTTCTCTACAATTATTCTGTCTATTGTCTACTCCTGATAATATTTCTCTCTTACCCCTAGCCTCCACCTTATCCGTGAAGGGTGGCTTTGTTACTAGAGGATATGAACCCACAACAAATTCACAAAAGACTCCCACTGACAGACAGGGAGGTGGGGGCAGGGAAAAAGCAGGCTGAACCAGGAGTCAGAGGCAGGAGCTGAAGCAGATGCAAGATTTTGCAAAGCAAGGATTTGTAGAAGTGACCTGAGCTTCAAGGGTGGCTGCACCCCCTGCCCCCAACCTCTTCTCCTCCCAACTCTTCCCCCTGCCCTGGCAGGCTGATTGCACTACAGGATCCACAGTCAGGAACTTAAGTTCCCAAATCATGTGAGAATCCCCCACTTCCCCTCGATACATAGGGCACATCCCTACCCCCTCCCCTCCTTTACCCACTTGTGGCTGTCACTGTTCCCACCGTCAGGGTTGAGAGGAGCTCCAGAACCGCTCCAGCCATGCTGTGAAGGATCCAGGTTCATTTTGGGTCAACACTGATAGTGGCAGCAGGTGCTTGCTCCTGGGCTGGTGGGAAATACACAGAGGGATCAGACAAGGAGGGGAAACCCACCTGCCCATCACCACTGTGGCTGTTCGGAGCTGAGCCTAGTCCCATGCAGGTGCTACAACAGGACAGGACCAGGGATGGAAGGAAGGGGAAAGGTTGGGACACATGTGACTCTGAGTATGGACAGGAAGGGAAGGGGGAAATTCCTACTTTCTTCAGGGAATTGATGAGGAGGGGATGAAACATTATGGAGGAAGAGAGTTGTAAGGGGCAGACTGAGTCTGTGGGGCTGAAATGGGGTGTGAGGGGGTTGGTAGAAATAAGATAGAACTATTTATCCCCTGTAAATACACAAAGTTACCTATAAGTAAAAATGAAATAAATCCATTCAAGACATATTTTGCCTAGACTCAGGTTTGAGTCCAATAACTGACATCATAAAACTTGAAGCTGATTCAGATGTTGTAAAAATGCTGCGGTTCATTTCTCGGGAGGCGAAGAACTCTCAGACACACACTATTAGCAACACAAAAGGTATATTTGCAAATAGGGTCAGAGTGAAGACAAAAGACCACACTCTGCCTCTGAGGAAAACTCTCAGCTGGGTTTTATCCCTTCCCTCCTGGGCACGTGTGCAGAAGCAGGAACTCTTACAACTCATTTCTGGTTCATACAAACATATATGAAATGACGTCACGGCATCCGTCGCATGTGCATTATAATTAACTACTTCAGTATGCGGGGCGGATAGGCATATATGCATTAGCTAATTACGCATGCTTAGAAAGCTCTCCAGGTTACCAAAAGTTCAAACCCCTCTCTTTTCCAAGGACACAGCCAATTAAATCACAGCCTTTGTAGTTTACAAGAGCAGAGGCAGAGGAGTTTGAAGGTATGTGTGATTTAGTATTACAAAGAGATAGTAAATTAGCGAGATGTCCTTGGTGGTGTTGTTTCTTATCAGGTACGAGATACAAACTGTGCAGTTCTAACAACACTCTATTCACTATACATTTTTAATAATATTTCTAACACAGATACCAAATATTTCATAGTGTGAATACCACACAACAGTTTTCCTGAGGTTTGTATGACCTAAACAACCTATTACTTTGTGAAAACTCATCATATGATTAAGCTCTGTCTGCCATGTTGAAGTTTTTCTGATACCTTATTTATTGTTCTCTGGGAGCTCATTTACACATTCATTAATACACAGTAGTTACTACACATTTCGTTTAGTACTTGCTTAATGGAGTACTAACTAAACACGCAGTAACTACAGTTACTGCACAGTAGCACCAGTGTATGGTTTTTTTCATGACAGTCACTGCACAGTAGCCTAATAACACTGTGCAGTAGCTAATTAGTATGGTTTTTGACAACCATGCTACTGTGAAGTGTTATTAGGCTACCATACAGTCAGCATCTCATGTAGATGCAGCCTGGATTTACTGGAAAAGGAGCAGAAATTTACCTCTCTCTCTCTGAAGCTTGTGTCCAATACTTCTTGAATCTTCAATAATATGAATTTTCTCTCATGTATTTATCTAGACATTTTTGTCTAGTTATCAAATCTCTTCTCATGTGGTGCACTTTTTAGCCATTGTTTATTTTTTCATCTAGAGCTTGTCCAAGCTAATATTGAGGCCAATGAAAGGACTCCCATTGGTATCAATGGGAAATGAATGAGAAGCAGTGGTGGGTCAGTACATTCTGAGAGATCATTGTCTAACCTGTTCTTAAAAATATTCAATAGTGGGGATTCAACAGCATTGCTAGGTAGTGTATTTCATTAATTAACTATTCTAATAGGTTTTTCTTAGAATTTAACAGTTTAAACCATTACTTCTTGTGCATGCTTACATACAAATGAATAGTGCATTACTAATACTGCAAAAATATTATATTTTATCTCTTTCCCTATTTTAAGGTTAAATATTTTTTGCATTTTATTATATAGTTTGAGTGTCCTGATCATTGTGAATACTAGCTCAGGTTTAAGACTCCTGGAGTTCCAGCAGTCAGAGGCAGAGTCTGCAAAATATATCAGGAAGGCCTAATATGAACATATACAAAGCTTATCAGCATGTTCCAAGTTTATGATCCTTAAATGACTTCCCACAAAGAAACTGGTACCTTTTTCTGCAGTATTCATTATTTCCTCTGCCTGAGATTTTGTATTTTTAAAGTACTTCTATAGAAATGTTGTAGGAATTACACTAACCAATAGCCAGACTCTTTCATTTCCATGTTGACAGTGCATTAAATAATCGGTTGAATTCCCTCATTTAGGCTACATCCTATCCTAAAAGTTGTACTCACATAGAACCACTTCTTTAATTTTAATGCATTGAGAAATCACACACACACACGAGACTCAAATGTTAATCTCAAAGCAACATAAATTATCTTAATGATGAAATGTTTGATGTTTTAATACTAAACACACAGGGAGTGGCAGTCCTACTGATGGTTGATTATGTAACTTCATAGCCATTGGGAATGGAGATCTTGAGTAGTGAAAAATAGACAACTGAAAGGTAGTGTTGATATACTGGTATCTTTTGTATAGCTCCAGTTAGAAAGGTAACAAGAGCCAATAAAATATTCTTCCTTCCATATCGAGTACACAAAGGCTAAAACTGAAGAAATGTCAGACAGACAGACAATGTGAATAATAGTCTTTAATTATATACTTCCAAAAGGTAGAAATACTATTAAGAAATGCAAAGCTGAAGTGCCAGGAAAGAGGAAAAAGAACAAGACAGCCAGCTGCCATAAATGAATACAAATTAAGTTGCCTGAAAATCAGGAAATACAATTTGTGCCAGAAACTGTCATAGTGATCTCATCCATCTTTCAAACAAGGAGATCAATCACCTTCTTGTCCGCATCTTCAGTATGCTTTTAACTCCAGCTGGTTATACCTTAACATAGAAGTCAAGTTAGCTAAAATTCTTATCTTTCATTTGTGTACATCTTATTCTTCAGAACTGTCAACTATTTCAGCAGGCACTGGAAAGAAATTATGCTGATTCTATATTTGGACAATAAGCAGATATTGAGGAATAGAAAAGGCACTATGGAGTGATGACTAAAAACAAGGTTCCTGTTCTGGCTTCTGTTTCTGGCCTGCTGGGGGAACTTAAACAAGTCAGTTCAACTGTTTGGGACCTAGTCTTCCTTCTCCACAAGAACTCTGCCTATACATCAAGGTTTGCTTTCTCTCATATCTTTAAAATGGCAGGGTCTAAATTATATAAACTATACCTGCCCAAGTAATAAAATAAGAAAATTCAATTTGGGGCTGTATCACAAAGAGTATTACGTGTAAGACATAAAAGGTGATAGTGCCATTCTGTTCAGCACTGGTTAGGCCTTATCTAGGGTATTGTATGCAGACATGGGTTCCACATTTTAAGAAGGATGTGCAGATGCTGGAGCGGGTCTAGAGCTGGGACAAAAATAATAGCAGAGTTGAAAGGCAAGCTGTATGAGAAAAAGTGAGAAAAAAGATTGTTTAGCTTGGAGAAAACACAATTAATAGGGGACTCGATCAAAGGCTTCAGTAAGAACAACTGTTCTCCATTACTGGGAAACTGTATGTGAAGCAATGGCTTTAAAATGGGTACATCTACATATGCACCATTACTGTGTAACCAAAAATTACTGCACACTATGGGTGTGCACCTACATGTGCATACCCATACTGCCCAGTAACTATGATGACCAAGCTGACTTGGGAGTAAATTTGCTACTACCTTACTACTACCTTCCAGGGGGCAGGAAGGCAGGTAGGGTCAGATCACCCCAGCAGGATAAGCATTCTCTCAAGCTTTTCCACATCTTTTCTAAAGTGTGGAGCCCAGAATTGGATGTAGTACTCTAATTGCAGCCCCTCCAAGGCCAAGTAAAGTAGGAGAATGACTTCTTGGGCCCTGCTTGACCAATTTAGTGTTCAAAAGCTGTCGGGGTAGCCTACTACAGAATTTGTGGCTGCCACCTGTGGGCAGCAATAACACCTAAGGCCATCAACTAAATGCTGGGGACAACAAATGAAAAAACAGGGCATTTTCATGAGGTCATAGGGACAAAACAAGTGCACCCTGGGGGGACACCGAGCAGAGCACCTTGGTTGGGTTCTGCTTGAGATGCATCAGCAGATGCAAGCCAGCCTTGCCAGCTGACGCATTGCATTGGTGGTTCATGTTTATCTTGTGGTCAGTAATGACCCCCAAGCCTATAAGTATGATGTGGGTTTTTTCTCCCAAGGTGGAGCACCTTTCATTTCTCTGTGTTCAATGTCATCAGGTTTTGATCTGCCCATTTAGTGAGCCTATCCAGGTTGACCTGAATTGCAAGCCTATCCTTTAGCATGACTGCACTTCCCCACAACTTGGGGTTATCTGTGAATTTTCTCAGTCCACTTCTGACACCTGAATCCAGATAATTTATGAATATATTAAAGAGTACTTGTCCGGGTGTCTAGTCCTGAGGGAGGCCACTAGCCACCATTCACCAAGTTTAGTCAGTTCCATCGACTATCTCTCTCTGGGTCTGACCACAGAGCCAGTTCCCCAACCTTAAGTTTGTTGAGGCTCAGTTTCCCCAGTTTTGCCATAAGGACATCATGGGAGACCAAGTCAAAGGCTTTTTTGAAATCTAAATATATTCTCCTTTGTCTAACTGATGCATCACCTGGCCATAGAAGGAAATGAGGTCAGTCAGGCAAGACCTAACCACAACAAAGCCATGTTGGCTTGCTCTCTCAGAATGTTGCCTCCCATTAGCCTGTTGTCAGTGGTTTCTTTGATGATTTTTTCCAAGATCTTTCCAGGAATGGAAGTCAAACTGATGGTCCTGTAGTTCTATTGATCTTCCTTCCTTCCTCTCTTGAACATAGGCACCACATTCACCCACTTTCAATCGTCAGGAACCTCTCCCAAGCAGCACAAGTTCTCAAATATCCTTACCATTGGTTGTGCTATGATGTCAGCCAACTCTTTTAGCACTCTTGGGTGCATTCCATCTGGGCCAGCTGACTTGTGGATACCCAGCCTCTTAGGCTGTTCCCTCACAAGATCTTCACCAGTTATAGGTGTATGATCACCCCTACCCTGATGGTCCTACATCCTGTCAGGCATGGTGATCCTCTTGGGCTGGTGGAAAACCAATACAAAGTAATCATTGAGGAGATAAGCTCTTTCCTGGGTGGAAGGTGTCAGGTGCCCTATTTGGTTCAGCAAGGATTTGATGTTTCCCCCTTTTTTTCTGACTTCCCTCGTATCTGAAACAGGACTTTTTATTGCCCTTAGTTCTCATAACCAGTTGGAGTCATTTCAGACTTGATTTTTCTGGTCCACTCCCTACAGGTGTGGGCCAGTGCTGCATAATCCTCCTTAGTGGTAGTTCCCAAGTTCCATCTCTTATAAAGCTCCTCTTTTCAGATTCAGGATGTCCATGATTTCCTTACTGACCCAAGGGGGTCTCCCAGTCCCCCTTTGCTACCTTTCCTATGGGTCAGAATGGACTGCCCTTCCCTTCCCTTCCCTTTGGATCATGTTCTTAAGGACCAATCACTCATCATGGACTTCCCTCCCTGTCAGATCATGATCTCTCAGGGCCTCAACAACCAACATCCTGAGCTTGTGAAAGTCAGCTTTCCTAAAGTAAAAGATTTCTGCATTGCTGACTGGTTTGCCAGCTTTGAGATGGATAGAGAAAGTGATCAACTTGTAATCACTGCCACCAAGCTTCCCTCCAATCCTCAGGTCACTGACTAGATCATCTTCTTTGGCCAGTACCAGACCCAGCAGCTCCTTATCTCTTGTCAGCCCATAGACTTCTATGGTCAAATACAGCTCATCAATGCAAGCGATGAAGCTTCATGACTGATCAGATTTGGCTGAATGCTTTTCCCATGAGATGTCAGAATGGTTGAAGTCACCCATGACAACCATGCACTGAGTGTGTAGCCTCTGCCAGTTCCATAGTGAATTCATGGTCAAGCTTTTCATCCTGGTTAGGAGGTCTGTAAGACTCCTACAGTTATATCCCCTTCACCAGATTCTCCCTGTGTTCTAGCCCAGAGGGTCCCAAGTCACCCTCCTTGGGTACCAATGTCTGCTTGTAGGAAAATGTACTGCTCCTTCACATACAGTGCTACTCCCCCACCCTTCCTTGCAATATTATCCCTCCTGCACAAGCTATAGCCATCAATACCTGTGGTCCAGTCATAGGTGGAGTCCCACCAGGTTATAATGGTAAGACCGTAGAATAGACTGCTCAGAGAAGTTGTGGAATCTCCTTCATTGCATGTTTTCAAGAGACAGCTGGATAAGCATTGTACAGGGATGATTTAGAAGTACTATGCCTGAATTTATGTACAGAGGTTGAACTAGATGACACTCAAAGTGCCATCCAACCCTATGATGCTGTAAGTAACAGTCTTCTCTAGTCTGGCTCCTTTAGAGAAAGAAGTAAATATTTCTCTGGTATTCTTAATGAAAACAAAAATGACACTTTTTTGGGCATATTTGGCATTGTTTGTTTGGCATCTTAGGATAAAATTTGGGAACTAGTGGGTAAGTGTTACATTTATAGCCTACACAAATTTATTGCATGTTTGTGCAATTTATCACATCATATCAGACTAAGGTCATGTAGATGTTCCATTTCTACCAGTAAAATCACCATTTTCCCAGTATAAACCATGAGAGTGTGGCCATTCTCACTTTTTCTCTCAGAACAAAAATTATTGGTTCCAAGGGGGGGAAAATGGCCTTCAACCAAGTAGAATCATCTCTGGGGAGGGTTTCTCTCAGCAAAATAAGCATTTGTGTAGTTTCCAATGGCTTATTTCCTCCCAGGGATCAGGAAATTTGGGGTCATTTGGAAAGACTCCCATACCTTTTGGAGACTGGGGGTTGCCTTGGTCTAGAGAAGGCATGGAGGCAGCAGTCCTGCCCCTCCTATAGGCCAGGAGGGAAAAGGAGGAGCAGCTGCCAGCTGCTGTCCACTAACTACCCACATATCAGAGTCTCCAGTGTGAGAAACAGACAGGAGGTTATCCCCTGCTGTTCAGGCTGCTTGGCTTCCAGGCACTGGAAGCTAAGTAGAGGAAACAGAACTGCAAGCCCACACCAGCTTCTCACACCAGAATCCCAGTGTGAGAAGTAGGCAGGGAAATTTGCCTTGTTGCTCCATTGCCCCCAGGGAATGGGAGGACTGGAGTAGTTTACATGTTCCCCAGATCAGGATTATCCCAATCTCAGGAAGGCATGAAGAACAGAGGGGAAAGGGAGAGGAAGAGAGAAAGGGGAATTACAGGCTTAGTGCCTCTACTCTTCTCCATCCTGGAATTATTTCTAGCAGCAGAATTTTCTACCACTAGAAATAAATATGTGCATAGCCTAAGTGTTTTAATTTCTCTTGTAATTTGTCCTGAGCCTTTGTTGGCAAGGGTGGCATATAAATATTACAAATAAATTAATTATAAATAAATTTATAAATAAATAAATGCATTGTCCAAACATGTGAGAAAGTTCAGTTTAGCTTAATTTGGAGCAGTCCCATTGAAGTGAACAGGGCATTTTTCAGAGACCTGGTATGTTGTCTCATTACCCAGATAGGAAAAATCCATGACAGAAAGGGACTGCACTTCCTGAAGTCAGCACATTTTGGCTGTGCCCTCCAGACTCTACTGCTGTTCCAGGATCAGCAAGGTTTAGCCCCTGTAAAGAAACAAATAAACTAACTTAAATGGTTGTATTCATGCCTGCTTCTGGCCTTCCCTTGGCCCAGCAAGGCATCTTGGCCACCTTTCCTCAGGCAGCCCAGCTCTTCATCTGAGCTAAGTTCAAGTGGGCCAGTCTGTCCTGGGTAATGTGGGGCTGGGGTATCACAAACCTGGCAGTAGCCCTGAAAGGTACCTGACCTTCAAGAGGTGAGCATTGGTCAAGGTTCTATCTAGAGAGCTGGTGTGGTCCTAGTCCTCGGCTCCTGGTCTTCTATCTCTGTGGAGGAATATCGGCTCAGTGACTAGTACCTTCTGGGTCTGGGGGGGCACCCCTGCAACTGATCACCAAGCTGGAGGTTATGGGAGGGAGAGGGGCAGTGTGCATGGCAGTGGACGCAGAAGTGGACCAGAAGTACTTCCGGTCCATTTCTGGGTTTGCCACCAAGCACACAGGGCAGACCCCCTGCACTCCTGTGGGACATGCCATCAACCCCAGCATCATAGCATTCAGAAGTCATGCCTGGTACTTTGAAGTATGTACATTTAAAGCTGTGTCTATGGCTGAATCACTGATTCTCTGAGTCAGCATCAAATCTTCAGATTTGAATTTGGCCAAATAGAATCACGGACAGTGATCTGAATCAACAAATTGAATCACTGTCCCTGATTCAGGCTGAATCCAAATCGAATACGGCCCATTTTGCATACCCTTAGCAGTAACTCTTTTTGGCGAGTTGAAACTGTTCTATTAAAGTTATACGCTGGCTTGAAGTATTGCTGCAATACCACCATACTTATACAAAACCAAGGGCCAAAATCAAAAAGAATTTTCCTGCTTTGCTTTATTGTTCACTGCTTTTATTTTTATCATCATACACTATGTTGTGTTTTATTTTTTTATACACTTGTAGAATGGATAATCTTATTGTATGCTTGCAGCAAAATATAAATCATTTTATTATATATAATGTTTAATGTTCATTTTACTGTATTGTTTTGGTGAAAAATATAAATAAAACAATTACTAAACTTCTATTACTACTACTACCTTTTTATTGCTGGCCTGAAGTATCACTGCAGTAACACAATAATAAGAATCATTCATGAAAATACTCTTAAAGCTTGTCATCAAAACTTAATAGATGAATGAAAGCGAGATTGACAGGGCACTTCAAAATGAAACGCATAGGTGTTCTTTCCCCCATACATCCCAATGTCATTAATTTATGGTAGTTATTGACTTTTAGCTTTTCTTCAATCAAAAGGTAAACATCAATAATGCTTTCTGCAGGAATTTTATAAGTATTTGGTTAAGAACAACAAAGTATATTTTACATAAGCTAGCACTAAGGAATGGTTTGGTAAGCTATAAAAACCATACAAATATTTTGAAAACATTGGTTGCTTTTCAAAGAGTGAATATTGTTGTCATGAACAATCACATTTTTAATACACCTCAGGAAAAAGTAGTCATGCTCTGTACTGAGGCATCCTGTGTCCTGGCCAGCTGGGAAGCAGCATATGGAGATGAGGGAGCAGGAAGCCCAAAGCTGCCTGCTCCCACATCTCCAGGCATGTCAGATCCCTCCACACTGAGGCATGTGGTGCCCCTGCACTGAGGCATACTGTGCTACAGACAGCCAAGGCTGCCTGCTCCTCCCACACTACGCCCAATCCAGAGCAGCTAGCTGGGTTGCAGTGTGCCTCAGCATGGAGGCTCCATGTGTCACAATGCAGGGGCTCCTCAGTGGAGCCAAAGTACTGAGGCATGCAAAGACAGGGGAGTAGCCAGTCTAAGACTGCCAGCTTTCCCATCAAGACACACTGAGCTCCAGCCAGTTGCTCCATGGCAGGTTGGGTTCTAAAGTGTCTCAGTGTGGGGAGGCTCCACATGCCTCAGCACAGGGGCTCTGCAGTGGACTCCTCATATTAAGGCACGTGGAAATGGGAGCAGGCAGTCTCGGACTGCCTTCTCTTCCATCTTGAGGCACCCTGTGCCCCAGCCTGTGCATGGGGTGTCCTTGTGCCACAGTGGGGCCCCCATGCTGTGGCACATGGAGATAGGGGATTAGCCCTTCCAGTACTGCCTTGTCTCCCATCTTGAGATACCCTATGCCCTATATGGCCACAGAATGGGTGGCTGGGGTGCAAGGTGCCTCAGCACAGGGCGCTCCACAGTGTGCATAGATTTCCCCCATCTCTGCATTTCTTTCAGTGCTCACTACTTTGGTGTGGTTTGCACTGCATTTTTCCGGGGGGGTGGGTTTTGCTACTGGAAAATCCCAGTAGAAAATTTTGCCCCGGCACTGAAAATTAGCAGTGCCAAGCACTGATTAACTTGCAACTTGCATAGTTTGTGGCACTGAAAAGTGGTTTGCAGCACCACAAACCACATGTGCCTGCGTGTCTGGATCCAGCCTCAGGATGCAAACAAAAGACATAGCTGGAATGCATGTCAAGAAGCCCCAGCACAGAGTTGGGTTTACAGTAGAATAAACTGACCAATGAATGTTACTGATTCACTTCACATACAGTCTGCTCGATCTCCCAACTTCACATACAATCTGCTAAAAATATGTTGTAGGATAAAAAGTTACGCAGAAATTATTTTGATACAGTTTCTTATGAACAATCTGACTTTCATCAGATAGCACAACTGCAAGAGAAAGATTCAGTACAAAACAGGCTTCCAAAAAGGCTATGCACTTAAAATGCCAATAGGCTTTGGTATATGTAGGCCAACAGTTCCATCACTGAAAAATAATTCTCCAACACATATCCAAGTCTGGGTAGCAATAAACATTCTGTTCCAGATATTCACATTAAAAGATTTGATAATCTTTACTACTAAGCAGGTTGGCCACCATGGCATTGATGATTAAAAACCAACTTATTTTTGTACATTTCAATGACCTTTAAGTTTTCCATCCATTCCTCTGATACCCTGAAGGGGAGGAGGGAGGAACTGCGAAACTATAGACCAGTTAGTTTCACCTCTATTCTGGGGAAAACTCTGGAAAAAATCATTAAGGATCACATTTGTGGGAGCTCAGCAGGGGAAATAATGCTGAAAAGAAATCAGCACAGGTTCACTGCAGGTAGATCCTACCTGACTAACCTTGTTTCTTTGCATGACCAGTTCACAAAATGCTTAGACGCAGGAGTTGAGGTAGATGCCATCTACCAAGACTTCAGGAAGGCATTTGATACTGCATCTCATTTTGTTCTCATAAATAAACTGACAGGCTGTGATGTAGATGGTTACATGGTCAGGTGGGTGGCAAATTGGCTTAGGGGTTACCCCCAGAGACTGGTGGTGGACAGGTTGATATTGACCTGGAAAGATGTGGGCAGTGGAGTTCCATAAGGCTCAATCTTTGGACTGGTGCTCTTCAGTGTCTTCATCAGTGACTTGGACGAGGGCATGCAGAGCACCTTTTCCAGTTTTGCAGATGACACCAAATTATGGGACAAAGTTAACACACCAAAGGGTAGGGAATGGATCCAGGTGGATCTGGACAGGTTGGAAAAATGGGCAGAATGAAATAGGATGCAGTTCAGCAAAGACAAGTGCAAAGTGCTGCACCTGGGCAAAAAGAACAACCAACACACTTACAGGCTGAGGGATGACCTTCTCAGCAGCACAGCAGCAGAAAGGGATCTTGGAGTCATAGTTGACTCCAAGATGGACATGAGTCATCAATGTGATAAAGTGATCAACAAGGCTAACTGCACTTTATCATGCATTAGCAGATGCATGAAGAGGCCCAGGGAGGTAATGCTTCCCCTCTATGCAGCACTGGTCAGGCCACAGTTGGAGTACTGTATCCAGCTTTAGGTGCCACATTTCAAGAGGGATGCACAGAATCTTGAGGGGGTCCAGAGGAGGGCCACTTGTATGGTCAGAGACCTGCAGGTAAGGCCTCATGAGGAGAGACTGAGAAACCTAGATCTCTTCAGTCTTTCTGATAGCGGATCTTGTGGCTGCCTATAAATTCATCTAGGGAAGGCAGCAGGGAATAGGAGATGCTCTATTTAATAGGGCACCCCCTGGAGTAACTAGGAACAATGACCACAAATTGATGGAGAGCAGATTTAGGTTGGACATCAGAAATAATTTCTTCACAGTAAGGGTTGCCATCATCAGGAACGGGCTTCCAAGGGAGGTGGTGATCTCCTCTATCTTGGGGGTGTTCAAGAGGAGACTGGAAAAGAATCTAGTTGTGATCACCTGACCCCAGTGATCTTTTCTGCCCAGGGCAGGGGGTTGGATTCGATGACCTACTGAAGTCCCTTCTGAACCTGACATCTATGAATATATGAACCCTCTACTATCCTTATGGGAGCAAATTCAGTGCACTTAGCAGAGGATGCAGAAGTAAACCAGAAGCACTTCTGACCCACTTCCGGCTCCACTGGGGAGAGCAGGGGGGGCCTCCTCCCCCACCTCCTGGCTCAGCAACTGGTGCCAATCACTGAGCTGTGGGGGTGCAGGAGAGGTCCACCCTGTGCTCAGCATCAGAAGTACTTCTGGTCCACTTCTGGGTTCTCTGCCAAGCACAGAGTTCACCCCCATGCTCCTGTGGAACAATCAATCCATCCCACCATCACAGCATTCACAAGCCACACCTGGTGCCTCAAGGTATGTAGAATAAACATTTAAAGCCATGTCTACGGCTGAATTGCTGGTTCTCCAAATCATTGTCAAATCTTCAGATTCAATCAAATTGAACCAGGGCAGTGATCCAAAAATCAACAAATCGAATCACTGTCCCCGATTCAGGCTGAATCTGAATCTTAATCAAATATTGGAGAAAGCCTTCAGGGAGTTTTCAAAGGAGGAGTGTTCAAGGGGTTTGTAATGCTTAGTCTGTGGAATTAGTATTTATTAATTTCCTTTGTAATTGAAGTAGCAAGTAGTGTTAACTTTAGGGGATGGGGGCATCATTTGTATCTGTTAGTCCAATTGTAAAAAAAATATTGTAAATGTCTGTACTTCTGTTTGTCAGGGAAAATTCCTGAAGATGGTGCTACCATTACAGAGAGTTGAAACAGTCCAACACAGACAGGCCCATAGCATGTGCCCTCTGAGCGACCTGCCAGCTGTCAATCATGGGTGACCTACTTTTTGGTGCTGGGCAGGCTCAGTTATCTCACAGCTTTCACTTTCACGCAGGCTCAGTCAGAACTCCTGTGAGGTAATCAGTCTGGAATCTTCTCCCGTAGCGGTTCCCTGATTGGCTCAAGGAAAACTATAAAGGGCCGTGGGCCCTCACTGGTGTGTGGGCGTTTTTGGAGTTGGTGGGTTGTTCTGGAGTGTGAGCGTTATAGGAGTTGGAGGTGTCGTTAGTGTGAGGATTGTGAAGGAGAGCTACTCGATCTCCCAACAGAGGCTGCTCTAAGCAGGGACTGTGGGAGAGCGAGGTCGAGATTATATACCCCGGTTCTTCTCATAGCTTCGCATTGCGATAAACCCCTCTGATTTCTTTTACCTCGTGTTGATATCTTCAGTTATTGAATTATTTCGGCCTGGACTTGGACTTTGATTCTGATCATCCCTTCGGCACTCTGACTTCAACATCATTCTACTTACCTGGCTTTCAACAGACTTCGTCTTCATCTTCTTCATTTTCCTTGATTGGGAACTGTCCTTTGGACTGGCATCACACTCTCGACTTTGACATCGCTTTGTCTCATCGCGTTACAGTTCCTGTGTTGTTATTTGTTCACCCCTATATAAGCTGTCGACCAGCTCTGGGACTAGCCAGCAGGCAGCCGCCCCTAGCCCTCCAGGGTTAGATAGCAAGGGTCTGCTGGTGAACCTCGTGAGCCAACGGTCTCCTTTGTTGTTTGTTCAATACGTTCCTAACTGTAACTGAAGAAATCACCTGGGCCTCTGCTGCCAAGCATGAGTAAAATAAACCATCTTTGTTTCAACTTATATGTGTGTCCCATACAGCTCGTACTCCACCGCCAAGACTCCCGCCTGTTCATTCCAATTGCCACCCCAGCCAACCGTGACCTTGGGGCCCGATACATTCGGTTTGGCTTGCCCCGACACTATTGATAAGTGATAATTTGATGCAATATTATAAACAGTTATAAGAAACACCAGTTATCTGGGAGTCACACTTTCATGCTACCTCTACACAGGATGTGATGGCTTTTTTAACAAATAGAGAATAACGGGAGCATGGTAACTGGGATTGCAACTGCCCCATACCAAGTGGTCCAACTGAAGAAATACTCTATGAATCATATTTGCATATGTACAAAAGAGGAAATTGTTCCAAGGGAGAAAGAGAGTCTGAGAAGATAGAATTGTTCCTTTAGGATAAGACTCTCCTCCCTCTCAAGAAAAACAAAACCCTCAATGGACATAGAAAGGTCTGTTAAAAATTAACAGTTTTGATCTCTTTTGGCTTGGTTTCTAACAAAACAATTAGAATTCCTAAAAGATGGAAATTTACATTTTCTGACCATCAATAATTGACAGGTGCATTTCTCAATATGACCCATGTTTTATCCAAATGCTTCTGTTTTTAAACAAGTGACAACAGTGAACCAGGGGCGTTACTTGAATCATTAGACTATAGAGGCAGCCATTCTCTTTTATTGCTTGTTCTCTTTGGCCCCGTGCTTCTTTCTGTCCTGGCTGCCTTAGGATCCAACTTTAACAAGAAGTATGGAAAGTGCCCTCATCCTACCTATCATATATATTAGTGGTTAGGGCACTTTTCTGGCAAATGGGACATTTGGTTCAAATCCTCTGTCCTCCCTTGAGTGAATAAGGACTAGATATGAAGTTTCCTATTTTTTAGGAAAGTCCCCTAAGCCAAAAACAAATCAAAACAACAACCAAAAATACTAAAAAAACCAAACTACTGGAAAAAAAGGATGGTGCTGTGATTTTTTTGAGGTAGCATTATGAACAAGTGAACGGATTCACTGGATACCTACTTCAGAAGAGATTCTATGATTTTAATTGGAACTAGGCATAGTTGATCACAGATGAATTGGTGTCTAATATTGAGTCTGAGACAGGTACTTTAGATTTGAAGTGGGGAAGTGTTCAAGCAAAAATTTGTGCTGAATACTTTATATGTGCTACCTTTAAAAACTTTCTGAATTGCTTTTGGAGGCACTTCCCTTTCCCATCCTTTATGTGATTCCTACCTTTGCTCAAACTGGAACACTCTTCACACTTATCTAGATTTCTAAGTTGTCTGCTTGAGGAATTCAGGGGTACATCTATGCGAGATGTTTACTGCAGAGTAAACAAATTAGCTCTACATATGTGCCTGTTAGGCTGACATTAGTTAATTATGTCTGCAGTAGGATAGTACTTGTATTTCCCTGCAGCAGTGCACATATAGATTCGGACCCAGCTGGTTGGGGCATGAAAGTCATAGAATCATATAATCATAGAACTGGAAGTGACCTGTAAGATCATCAAGTCTGGTCCCCTGTAATGGGCAGAAGTTATTAGGCTCAGATGAGCTCAACAAGGTGCCTGCCCTACCTCATCTTGAACACCTCCAAGGCAAGTGATTTCACCACCTCTGCCAGGAGTGTGTTTCGGATTCTGGTGACCCTAACAGAGAAAAATTTCTATTATATCTAGCCTGAATTTACCTTCTATAAGCTTATGTCCATTAGTCCTTGTCCTCCCTTGAGGTGCCTTCCTGAAGAGTTGCTCCCCTACATCTTGGTGTTCACCCATGATGTACTTCTCAGCCTTCTCTTACTTAGACTCAACAGGACCAGTTCCCAGAGTCTCTTGTTGTAGGACCTACCCTCCATGCCCTTGACTATACTGGTGGCTGTTCTTTGTACCCTCTCAAGCTTATCCATGTCCCTCTTGGAGTGTGGTGCCCAGAACTGGACACAGTACTCCAGCTGAGTCCTCATAGAGAATAGAGAGGGAGGAGCACCTCCCTGGATCTACTGGCCACACATCAGCTATTTGCCCTTCTGGCAACCTCATTGCACTGTTGGCTCATATTCATCTTCAGGTCTATCGTAACCCCAAGGTCTCATTCAGATGCTGCACCATCGTGTAGTTGTGGTAAGGATTTTTCCTATCCAGATGATCATCCCTGCTTGCACTTATCCCTGTTAAACCTCATCTGATTCCCAGTCCATCCATGAGTCCAGTCTGTCAAGGTCATCCTGGATCTTAACCCTATCCTCCATTGCACCTGCATTTCCTCACAGCTTGGCATCATCCATGAACTTAATCACTCCCTCACCCAAGTCATTAATGGATACATTAAAAAGCACGGGTCCAAGCACCAATCCCTGGGGGATGGGACACCACTGGAGATGATGATCCTGGATGAGGCCATCCCATCAGATTACCACCCTCTGGGAGTGGCCTCTAATCCAACTGTCCACTCACCTCACTGTAGACTGGTCCAGCCCAGCACCTTCTAATTTAAAAGAATCCCATGAGAAACAGAATCAAAGGCTTTACTGAAGTCTAAGTAAATCATGTCAACCTCGTGTCCCTCATCCAGATGGCTAGTTACCTGGTCATAGGACACAAGGTTTTTAGGCATTATCTACCCTTGACAAAGACATGCTGATTGCTTATTAACACCCTGCCATTTACTGGCTTGCAATTGATGGCCTCCTTAATACAATTTTTAAAGATTTTATCCAGGACCAAGATCAGATTGACCAGTCTGTAGTTAGAAAGGGAAGAGGGATTACCCTGCTTAAAAGATGGGCAACACATTGGCCTTCTTCTAGTCATTCAGGACCACTCCTGAGTTCCACAACTCTTCAAACAGCTTGGCAAGTGGTGCTGCTATAAGCTTAGCCAGCTCTTTCAGGATTCTTGGGTGCAGGTCATTGAGCCCAGCAGACTTTAAAACATCCACGTGTTGCAAGAGATCCCCCACCTGTTCAGGGCTGATTTTGTGTTTCCTGTTGTCTTCACCATGTTCCCTGGGCCTCTGGTCAAGTGAACAGCTGCCATTTGATTTCAGGGATACTGACATTAAATATATTTAGTGTATTTGGATCATAAAAGGCATTGGATTTGCAGTTGAATAAAAAAGCTATAACCTGTGGCCTAGCAGAGCTGCTAACCACAAGGCAGAATGGTATGTTAAAAGTAACACTGCAAGACATTATAGTAGTGTTGTAAGATATATAGCTCAGTGGGTAAAAAGAAGAGGATGCAAGCCCCCAGCTACTGTTAGAAAATAAAGCAGATTTTGCTTATAAATACTTATGCTAAGCCAGCCATTTCTTATGCCAATGTCCTGGGAGGCAAGATAACGAGTGGCACTTACTGGCAGGAAGAGACGCACGTGGAATGAGAGAAGGAACCCACACAGCTCATTAGGCACCTTTTTGTGCAGTTACAGCCAGCCAGTGACATCAGCGTCAGATGCCAGCCAGCAGAGATAAAAATGGTGGCTGCAACAGCAGAGGGGGAGGATAGCGGAGGAGCGGAGCTGCAGTTGAGGCTGGGGGCTGAGAAGACCCCTCACGCTGAGCCCAAAGAGCTGGGCAAGCAAGAGCAGACACAGGCTGGGGAGAGTGGGGCCCCCCAACAAAGGTCCACGGCAGCCAATGGAGGGATGACAGGCTTGCCGGCCAGAGGAAGGACTGAAGTGGCACAGGGGAGCATGATGGAACCCAGGTGGGAGTGTCGGGACGACGGGGCACAGAGGAAGGCACCACAGGGGGTGAAGACCCGGGGAAAGCCCTAAAGGGGTTTGTGGTCGGGTCGGGCATCACCTCTGGGATCTGCCATATTAAGGAATGGATGGGAGTTAGGCCTGGAGGCGACAAGTCAAGAGGAGCACATTCTCTCCCCATTAGGCTCCAGTGTGGGGTAGAAGGGGCAGGAATAGATTTACTAGTCAGTTTGTTGGTGCATTTATTTTTGTTACCCGAGGTGAAGGGGCATAGGAGACAGAGATAAATATCCAAGGCATGTGGCATCAGGAGAGGCGCTACAGAATTGCTCCTCATATGGTAGGTACCAGGGAAGTGAGGGACGAGAGTACAAAGGGGCTGTTGGGGCAGGCCCTCATGGGCAAGCAGGGCAAGCCATGGATAGCCAGAATGCAACGGTGGAGAGAGTGACCCCATGGGAGAGGCCGTAGATAACGGTTGGCAACTCACCAAAGGTGGCGTGAGGCCAGGGTGTAGGGGTGGTGGAGCCCCGTGAGTAACCACCAGGCAGAATCCGGGCCACCAAGGGTCCCGCTAACCGGCTCCACCTAGTGAGGAACACCAAGTCATGGCAGACAAGATCAGGGTTGGCAATACGGGGAGAAGAAAACTACTTCTCGAGGGTGCAATAGGCTACAAGCTGACCTTGACAGGTTGCAACGGTGGGCGGATGAGAATAGGATGGGGTTTAACACTGATAAGTGCAAGGTGTTGCACATGGGGAGGAAGAACCGGCACCACACTTACAGGTTGGGGAACTCCCCTCTTGCCAGCACGGAGACGGAAAAGGATCTTGGAGTCGTCATTGACTCCACGATGAACATGGGCCGGCAGTGTGGGGAGGCAGTCAAGAAGGCCAACCGTACCCTGTCATGCATCCACAGATGCATCTCGAGCAGGTCCAGGGAGGTGATCCTCCCCCTCTATGCGGCACTGGTCAGGCCGCAGCTGGAGTACTGCGTCCAGTTCTGGGCGCCACACTTCAAGAGGGACGTGGACGATATGGAAAGAGTCCAGAGGAGGGCCACTCGTATGATCAGGGGTCAGCAGGGCAGGCCTTATGAGAAGAGGCTACGGGACCTGAACCTGTTTAGCCTCCACAAGAGAAGGTTAAGGGGGGACCTTGTGGCCTGCTACAAACTGGTCAGGGGGGATCAGCAGGCATTGGGGGAGTCCCTGTTCCCCCGTGTGCTGCCAGGAGTGACCAGGAATAACAGTCACAAGCTGGCGGAGGGTAGGTTTAGATTAGATATTAGGAGGCGCTACTTCACAGTCAGGGCAGCTAGGGCCTGGAACCGGCTTCCAGGGGAAGTGGTGCAGGCTCCTAGCCTGGGGATTTTTAAAAGGAAGTTAGATGAGCACCTTGCTGGGGTCATCTGACCCCGGTGCTCTTTCCTGCCAAGGCAGGGGGTCGGACTAGATGATCTACCTAGGTCCCTTCCGACTCTAGCTACTATGAAACTACTATGAAACTATGAAACTACTCCAGCAACAACACGGGGCCGAAAGGCGCGTGACATCCACCAACCGGGCAAAAGCTGCTCGAGAGCAACTATTCAAAGCCCGGCGGTGACAGCCAAGTAACCATCTTAACTGTGTCAACCATTTTCAAGTGAGTCTGTGTGCTGTGAATGAGGTGAAGTCTTAGAAATGTGGAGATGGTACAACTTGAGACTGAAAAACCAGACTGGAATGTGAAAGACAACACATAATTGATAACAGAATCTGAGAAAATTATATACAAAAAGGTAAATGGTGATTGGTAAAGAAGCCTCCAGGCTTTGGTTGAAGTCTGCCCAAATGACCTAAAGAAGTGGGGTCAGGATCCTAGGCATGCTCTCATAACAAAAAGTCATGTAAATAAATGAAATACATAGGCAATTATATGCTAATGAATTAAACAGTAAACAGAGGCAAAGCTTAAAATGGGAAGGACTAAGGGTGGAACAAAGGTGGGACAAAGGTGGCGTAAATGTTATTAAGCATAAACGAAAGTGTCTAAATATGGAAAAAACTAATGTTCATGGCAGCTCCGTGGTTTGTTGGAGCTGGCCCAAAGCCATCTCCATTTTGAATAAAGCTGTTGATGAGCAATGTGTGCAGGTGATTCATGACGGCATCAATCTGTCGTCTCCTTAGTTGTTGGGCATTGCATGGAGTCAAGGTCTAACATTTAGGAATTCAGCTTTTTCACAGTCATGGACTGTGGGCTGCCCCCGAGTATTCAGTAGGAGTCCCACAGTTCAGCCTAATTTGTTGTTTCTCCCCATGTATCTGTAGAAGGACTTTGTTACTTTTTTTTCAGTTGCCAGCTTGATCTCCATGCCTGCCTTGGCTTTCTGTGTCTTGCCAAGCAGGTCTATTAGCTCCTTTCCCATTTTTCACCTCAGTGGAAATGGTCTGGTTTTGGGTTATGAGTATTGCCTCCTTAAGGAAGCACAGCTGTTCCTGAACTCCCAAGCTGACCACTCCAACTAGCCTCTTGAGTTTGCCAGAATCTGCCTTCTTGAAATCCAGGACTTCTGTAAGACTGGGAAATCAGTCAGAAGAATAGTAGATGGTGAACCTAACCAGGTCATGATCACCATCTCCCAGAGTACCACCAATCTTTAGGTCACCTATGATGTCATCCCCTTTGGCCTTACCCCTAGTAGGTCCTTTCACAACCCGTGTCAGAAACAGGTAATTTATTATTGCCAAGAAGGTGGCTGACCTATTAGAGGTGGCCGAGTGATCCTCTCAACAGATGTCAGGGTAGTTAAAGTCACTCATCATAATCATGACTCTAGTGCTAGCTGCCTATGCCAGTTCTCCAGAGAATACCTGATCACTCTCCTCTTCTTGGGAGGGGAGCCTGTAGTAGACTCCTACAATCATGTCTCCCTCTCCTTATCTCCTTGAACCCTGACCCTGAGGGTCTCAAAGGGCCCTTCCTTACTGTCAAACATGATCTGCAGGGAAGGCTACTGCTCTTTCACATGGGAGGCCACACCTCCTCCCTTCATCCCAACCAGATGCTTCCTGTGAATCCTATAACCCTGAATATTCACTGGCCAATCATGTCTGTCAACCCACCAAGTCTCCAGCAACTCAACCAGATTGAAATCCTTATTGACCAGGAGGAGTGCCAGTTCCTCCTGTTTATTTCCCAAGCATCTGGCATTCCCATAAAGACACTTAATCTCCCCTAGTCACCTCAGATTTTTTGTCACAGTGCCTGTGTCACAAGATGTCAGTACTCATTTTGTCCATTGCTTGAACACTCTATAGCATGTCATTGTGGTTAGTGGCTTCATGTACAGCAGTAGAACCTTCTCCCCAGTCCCTGGATGTGCCTAGTTTAAAGCTCTCCTCAAGCCCTCCTGCATAAACTCCTGCACTAACACACACCAGGCCCAGAGTGCATCTGTTTGTGTACTCTGTTCTCATGGCTCCCTGTAGGCTGGGCTTAGTAGAAGTCAGGGGGGTGTGACCCTCCTCAGCTTCACTCAGCTGCCTCTCACCACTGCTCCCATCATGGTCCTTGCTTACCTCCTGGCTTTGTGCTGGAGAGTCGGGGGTCCACCGAGGGTCTGCAGCTCATGGGGGCATGATGGTCTTTCACCCATACATCTCCACCAGAGAGCCAGTCCCAACTGAAGTTTTCTTCAGATGGGACCCTTTAAAAAGTTTAAATCTCAGGGACTCTTGTGAGATTACACAGCCAATGCATGTGTGCAGATGGTTGCACAGTACCATGCCACTTGCACAAACCAGAGTATCAAACCCTGCCCTTGGTATGGGGAGAAGAGAGCCGGTAACTGCCGAACTCCCTCCCCCACTCCTGCATGAACTCATGTGCTGGGCCCAAAGCATGCTTTCTTCATTTGGTATTCTAGGGTCTGAGCTAAGTAGAAGCTGAGGGGGGGAAGGAGTGGCCCTCCTTGGCTCTACTCAGGTGCTTCCCACTACTGCTTCTCACTACCTGCCATGGTCCCACTTACCTCCTGGCTCTGCATTGGGAGGTTGGGGTTTTCTTGAGGGTCTATGGCTCTCAGGGGTGCAACAGGCTTCCACCTGTGTATCTCCACCAAAGAGCATGCTGGCTAGGCCCACACTGGAGCACTCATGCCCTAGGCAGCCCCTCCACAGCAGGTTGAGCTGGGGGAGAGCAGTTCTAGACTGGCAGGCTGACCCCTGGGGTCCCCTGCCAGCTGGAGCTGCTCCAATCTGGCTCAATGTCCTACAGTCTGGGCACACATTCAAGTGGCATGCCCAGGAGAAAAACTCCAGAGCAGTATGTACCAGAGTTTATTGCTTCCCATTTATTGTATATGTAGATGTGCCTTCAGTATCTATATGGCTCAAACTTTATTGCTTCCCGGTGCCAAGATGCCTAGATTTTAGGGACTGAGGCACTGCCAAACTCCATTACTCATCACATATATTTTTTTAAATCTGTCCCAAAAGTCCTAAAATAGGTTTTGCAACCAACTTTGTAAGTTTAGCCTCCATTAAAAAAAAATAGAAAAAAAAAAAATCAAGATAACGAATTTACATACTTGTAATAGAAATCATTAGGTAAAACTAATGGTTTGACCCACACTGAAATCTTGATAATAGGTGTTACAATAAATGTAGTATATTAATATTATTCTCACTTGATATGGGAAAGATGGAATTAGAATAAGGTTGCTCCTGGACAGTGTGTGCATGTTCTCTCTTACCCAAATGTTATAAAGATCAGTCCAATCAATTCTTACATTTGCAAAATATGGTTAATACATGTACTCCTATCAGTAAGTTGCTCTTATACACTAACCCACTTAATAAATCAATCAACAGAAGCTCCATTAATGCTGATGACCTAGCTTCCACTCAGAATTTGTCTGCTTCTTTTGAGGCCTCCTAACCAAATTCTAATTATTTCACTGTGCTTATTTTTATCTCCGGTGAAGTATAGATTCAATGTGGATCATGCAAACTGTATGTACATTATCAAATCTTGTAAGATCAGAAATCAATATAATTGGTCTCTGGCAGCAAGAAAAAACAATATTAATACCCACATTTTTTTCATATATTTGCACTATTATCTCTCTCCCATCACCTCTTGGGATAAGATAGAGTGCCAATACAAAGATTTTATCATTATCTGTTTTCATTACTGAGTTTTTTAACTTGGAAACAGATCTCAATTTTCACCTTCATCTTGACAAGCCATCTGTAAGTATCTATTTATTTTAATGTAACTCTGCATGTTAAAACAAAGATGTACACCCACTAGAAGGGCCTGTGGTAAGAAATCTTAGGGAAAGCTTAAATGACAATACTATTATACCTAGCAAACAGAGGAGTTAAACAGCTAATACCTATAGAGAATGTTGGTTTACAAGAGAGTAAGAGTATACCAACTGTGTAAAACTGTTCATCTTCACAACTTGAATCACTTGCAGAGACTGAGCCCTTCAGATTTCATCCACTCAACTGGTTGCTCTCTCTTTTCTTAAGGAGATTATAAATTTTAAAGAAGCACAATAATATCACCCCTTCAAAATATAAATATTTTAAAATATTTAAAAATATCTTTAAAAATAAATCAGATTTGACTATAAAAGCTAGCAAAGGAGGGAAGGAAAAGGGAACAGAAAAAAAATCTGAAATAACAATAATTATAAGTTTGACAGAGTGAATTTACCAGATTACTTGACTAGAAGATGACATGGATTATACAACATCTCCCCAATTATTATATTCTATATACAGAAAATGTATGCATGTGTTATAATTTCCAGATATAGAATCTAATTATTGGAGGTTTCCCTTGAATTTGTCCCCTTGCAGTGCTACAGCAGGGAAAATAAGTCTGGGATAACAAATAACCCCTTTGCTTTCTGCTTCCCCCCTACTTTTTCCCCCAGAAGACCCTTCCCTATCTCCCTACAGTCAAACCCCGCTTTGCCTGAGCACAAGGAAGTGAGGAGCAAATTTGAAAATAACGACCTTGGAATTAAACATGTCTATAGCAATTTGCATACAGTACCTATACACTTAGCTCATCCAGAATTACCAAGTTACCTGTTTTTTAAAACTGCTGCAAGTTTTAGCATGCATGGCAAAAACCATGCTAACCTGCTAATGTACAATGGTATTAGTCTACTGCACATTAAGTGTCACACAAAAAGCATGGGATAATACTAATGTGCAGTATAGCATCCTACTGCACATTTATTTAGTACTTGATTATACAAGTACTAAATTTAATGGTCAGTAGACACTGTGCATTAATGAATGTTTAGGTTGGGGGGGGTTGGAAAGTTTCTCATATTCCATGTCAAATTAGCCAAATCAGCTCCAAATCCTTTCAAATGAGCAAAACTCAATTGTTCAAATACCATATGTGGCTCTACATTCTACAACCAGCAAGTATCCTCTACCCCACACTAGTTAGCCTCGGACTTCAGATACTCCCAAATCCATCGGTGGGCATCTATATGCAATATTTGCATATTTGGCCAATATAAGCCATGTGCTTTATAGTCATGGTTAGGGTTGGCTGTATTTAATCAACTTCATGTTTGGTTTCCTTTGCTGAGCACATGCTGCTTTTGGTGGCAGTGTAATGATAGACAATGTATCTAATGAGGTTTCCCTGTCTTACATTATAAGACCAGGGCCTTTTTCCCTGCCATGACAATTTGGGAAAATAAACCCCACCTTGTAGTCAAGTAAATATTGTAATACAATCGTTTTCCTCTTACAGTTTATTGACCCAAGACAACAGAACCTTGACTAGATTGTTACTTTGAGATCCATCCAGGGGAAGGAGAAGTACAACAACAACAAACAACATACAGAATTATATGTTTTTACTCTAACATTTCTCTTCTCTTCGTAGGACTATAGTGCCTGATCCTAATGTGCTCTGCACAGTGCAGGGTCCCCAGGGAGGGCTGCAATACACCTAGGGCTCTGTGACTGTGCCAGCTTCACCTTGCAGGCACCTTCTAATCTTACCTACAACAACTTGTTTGTTTAGGTAATAGATAAGAAGGCTGCCCTCAAGTTGCTGCGCAGTCACGGTCCTGATGGACCCCACTAAACCCTGTGGGTTCATAGTTCCTTTGCTGGGCCCTGTATTAAGTAGGTGCCCCACTGGACACCCCAGACCTCATGGGCTAGACAGGTTGTTCCAACTCTGCCCCTTTACCATGCCCCATACCTTGTAGATGGTGTATCAAATATTGTCCCTGTAATGAGGTCTTGGCCTAATTTGGCCCTGTTATTACTGGGCCCCTAGCTCCACACCCACTCTATTGCTGGGCTCTCCAAAGCCCTGTCCCCATGCCCTCTGGTGCTGGGGCACCAACCAGTATTGTGCCCCCCATGAGGCCTCCTCCTCTCCAATTAGCTTTATCCCAGTCCACTGGTTCAATTAATAACATAAATACTACAACATAACTATAACAATAACACTGGAGACAACACTCTTCCCCTTTAAGAAGGGGATTTTTTCTCTCCATAACATGCGCCTCCTAGCCCCAGGTACTGTAGGAGCTCTTGGAGCCCGTTAGTCTCACCCATAGCAGAACAGGCAACCATGTGTCTCCAAGTAATTTTTCTTGCAAGAGCTTCTTCCCCCTGGCTGCTGTCAGAGAACTGACTCCTGCCAGCCACAGCCTTGGGGCTTAATTAGGACCAGAGACCTGTTTCCTTCCTGTCAGCTAACTGGGTGCAGGTGCCAGCTAATTCCCTCATTAGCCTGATGCCAGAGCAACCTGCAGCAGTGGAGCACTGCTTACCTCTCAGGGCTCTCTAGCTAGGCTACTTCTGCTCTTAAAGGAACAGGCTCACTTTAGTGGTCTGTGAAAATCATACTAGGCTAACAGTACATGGATAATTTGCTGAAGCTCTTACAATGCTTTTTGAGTATACATCTGTTGCCCTGAGGGGTCAGGCCAATGCTCAGGATCTCAATATTGTGCTGTTAGATAGGAGGGTGTGTTGTACAATTGCACATGCACACATAAAAATCAATTAAGTACACATACAGTCACTAGGTTCATATACCCCTACTAGGCATACACCCTCACACTAGCAACTCAGATACATACAGGTTCAAAATAACCAGTTTAGGTTCATGCACACCTATCACCAGATTAAGCCCATACACATTACACATCCCAAATTTAGACTGCACTATAGGAGGTGCAGGGGAAGCCTGAAAACCCAGAGACAGACAGCAGAAAATCACAGGAAAAGTGGCAGGAGAGACTGAAAGGTGGCAGGGCAGCAGGAAAGCAGAAAAAGGCAGCAGAAAGGCACAGGGAAAAGGCAGTAGGAGCAGGGGAAAAGTAGAAAAATCTCAGGAAAAGCAGCAGGAGAGACTTAATGGTGGCAGTGCAGCGGGAAAGCAGAGAAAGGCAGCAGAAAGTCACAGGTAAAGGGCAGTAGATGGCACAAGAGGCTGAAAGGCAGCAGGGGCAGCATGAAAGCAAGGAAAGGCTGAGAGGTGGCAGAAAAGGGGAAATAGAATTGGGAGGAGATTGGGAAACTAGTGGGGGGGGGGCTGGAGCTGAGAGAAAGAATGAGGCTGGAATTTAAGATAGGGAAGGGACTGGGATTTAGTAAAACATGACCCAACTCGCATTTGCAAATGACAGTGGTTTTATTGAACAGGGGAGATGGCAACACAATGCCAAATTGGTTCCCTTGCACCCACCCACCCACCCACCCACACACAATGGCAGCAAGGGTTAGAGAGGCTTGCAGGGGTTGAAGTCCACTGAAGTCCAAGAGGAGAGAGAGAGAGAGAGAGAGTCCAAATTGTAGGAGGAGGTATGCAGGTAATATCTACTTATCCAGGCTGGAAGGGGTCTTTGTCCAGTATATGTTGTCCAAGGGGGGTCACCGGCAGTGCCTCTGTGGTGGATAGGTGGCGTGAAGCTGGTCTGGTCCGGATGAAAATGGTATTCCCCCTGGGTCTATCATCACTGCCCCTCTTTATAGGGGCAGTCCTTGTGTGACCCCAGTGACAGGAGGCATGCCCAGGCAAGGGTCAGCTCCTGGCGTACTGAGCATGTGTGCTCCATGCAGGGATGTGCAGTTTGGGGTGTCTAATGGTGAGTTGCTGGTTCTGCAGGGTCTTTTGTTTTTCAAATGCTGGTCTTGTCTCTGTTCCTGGGTGAGGTCCATAGTTCCTGGATGAATTAATGCGAGGTGATGGCCCAGTTAATACAGGCCATTCAGTAAAGGCCTGCTACCATTGTATTTCAATCATGGCCAATCATTCTCATTCATCCGGGAACCAATTTACATGGGAGGGGTCATATTGTTGCAACATGGGATGCCCAGGCAGAGGACAGAAGCTGGAGGCTTGACATATAAAATGGAAACTTGACATTACTTTGGTTCACTTACAAACACAGGCCTAAACCATACAATATGCATATGAAACAACAAAAATCAATACAAAAATGACAACACTACAATATACAACAGTAAAAATTAATACAAACCTAATAATTATAAAACAATGGACATCCAAAAGCCAAAAACTTGCCACCAAAAATAAAAATGCTTAAAGCTTATCCCAATTTTGAGCTCACTTATACTTATCTATAGGGAATAGAGAGGGAGAGAAAAGTCAGAAATGGTTGGGGAAGGGGGGGGAATGCATTTTAACATTAATAATAAACAAAAGCAAAACTGGGGGTTTTGCTAAAAAAAGAAAGACTGGGGGTTTCGCTACATGCCCAAGACAAGTACTGTCTTATAGCAGAGTTATTTACTCTACCACACTGCACATGTAAATTGTGACCAGGGCTGGCAGGGACACTTTTGTGCCCCAGCCAACCCCTCCACAGCATGTTGAGCTGGGTTGGAACAGATCCAGTCTGGAAGGCTGATGCCCTACACATCCACCTAGGAACAATAAACTGTGCCAGAGTTTATTCAGGTGCATTAACTGCACATGTCAATGCACCCACTGTGTCAACCAGGTTGCTATCGGAATTTCTTTATTTTATCCCCCCACCTTCCCTCAAATACTCTGAAAACACCAGAACTAAAACAATATTGTCAAAATGGTGTTTGTACAGAGATCTTCCTATCAAGATGCTGATCTTGTATACTTAGAGGTATACCAGCTTATAAACTGAGTCATAAAATCATTCTACAGATCACTAACAAAGCAGAGTTTCTGGGAAGTCTATCAAACATATAACTCCTTTCTTAAATGGATAAGGGAAAGAGTTCACATTTTAACATGATTCTTCTTGATTACAGTCAGCCCTATATCTACTCTGATTTCTACCACCTTCTTTTAGTGTACTAGTAAGAGCTGTATTGTTTTAACTTAAGTTACCTAGGCTCGGCACAGATCTTAAACTTGGTTTGTTAATGCAATATTGATTAGTCTCCACTCTCCCTTGATAATATCCAAGGGTTTTTTTCTTAACTAAAATAGATCATACCACCTTAAAGATAGCCATGATGTCATAATAAAGCTATGTTACAGCTATATTTTAACCCTCCTTCAAAATCATGGGGCAGCTCTGCAAATATTTATAGATGGGATATCATCATCTGGGAAAATGTTTCCATTTTTCCCATGCTACAAAATACAACTGTTCTTATAACATTGGCCAATGGTGTCAGAGCAACTTATACAAAGACAAATTATACAGCAGATGGGTCTCTGTTGCTTGCTGCAGCCTAAAAGAAGTGGGCTTTTTAAAGTTTATCCAACTCTGCCACCTGCAAGTTTCAGAAGCGCCTGCTTGCATCTCTTACAAACTTCCACTTAACATTTTGGAAAGTCTAATCAGACGTAGAGGGAAAAAAATCCTTCTTATGAAGCTTCTTAAAGTTTAAGTTAAAAGCTGCCAGGTCAGACCACTGGTAAGTGACTTTGAAGCCTTTTTAAAGCATTCTTTCTTCCTTTGCTTTTACATCTGTGTATATTTGAAGTGCACACATGTGGCTCCCTTTTACGTACTTGAAAAGCTTACTTGGAGCTTTAATTAGACCCTTCTAAGCTTTCTTGATACATTTTTATTTGCTTGTTTTTAAACTGCAACTGCAACTAGATTAATACTATTGAGTCCCAGAAATAGCAAAAATGTTAGTGGTTGCTGCTGCTAGACTGGGATCTGGGTCTCATTTCAAATGCCAACTTCTGATGCATTAATTTTGACGGAAAACAGGTTTCAAAACTCAAACATGTTAACATGATCCAACAATGGGCAACATTAAAGTGTTAAAAAGGTTTGGCATTTTGAGTAAAACAAGGTTAGTCTGCTTAGTCATATGACAACAGAATTAGTAATGAGAGGAAAGTGATTTTGTGATATCTTTTATTGGACCAAATACATTGTCGGAAGAGATATTTACAAGCTTCCAGGCATACACCACCCTTCTCAGGCCCAAAGTCTTGTAAAACCTTTGCCTCTAGTACATTTATGGGATCTTCCAGGCTACACCACCACTCCATCCAAACTATTATTATCTCATTATTAAAAACTTTTCAGTATAGATTATGTATTTTACATTTAGAAATTAAACAAAATAATTTATGTAAGAAAAGAGATGCATATAGTAATTGTCTGTAACACTTTACCAAAAGAAAACAAAGTCCTAGGAATTGTCTGCTTCTGAACAGTGTCTGCTTCCCAGGCCATGAAGCCTTCCATCAGATCATCATCACATGAGCTTCTTTCTCTGCTCTCACCCTGACAAACCACAGACAATGAGAGATGTGCAAATATTTTTGATGATCAATTTATGATCTTTTTCCTGCACCTGTCATGTTTTTTTGGAGTTAATTCACACAATGAATATGTCTAAATAAACTGTAATAGCAAAAGTTCACAAATATTTGATATAAGTATTACACAACTGAGGCATTTTGTTTAGTTCCAATAAGTCATTTATGGCATGAGTTACTGTTTCTCTTTCTTGCTCAGCTGTGTAAGCCAAATAAGGTTTGAAGAAGCCTCTGAATTATAAAGTACCTTTTCTTTCCAAGAAATTTTGGGTACTTACTCATGTAAGAAAGACACTTAAGAAGTCACAGAAAACACTAAAAGGGAAACTGCAAATTTAACAGTTTTTAACTCATTGTAAGCAACAACAAGGATCTAACTGACTAGAATTTTAGAGGAAATAAATGTTTAAAACCTGCTGCAATGTTTGCCTATAATCATGTAGTTAAGGTTTCAAGGCATATGCATACCATTAAGACTCTCAAACATTCATGGGATTCAGGCTAATGTTACTAACCTCAGACAAGGTGAATTAATAATCAAGAAAATATTGAGGGAAAATACAACAAGTCTTTTCCCTATACTTTTGAGAATGCCTATGAAGGTTTTGAATCATATATGTAAATATATCTTGAAGCATACCTAAAAATAATCTGAAAGTTACTAATTACTCCCATGCATTAAAGCAAAGAGCAGTAACAATCTGCAGACTCCTTATGTTTATAATTATATAACATACGACATAAACTACAATAAATAACACTAAGGTTGCAAAGTCAAGCACCTAACAGTCAGGAATCACCCTAATTAAGGTGCTTTATAAAATCTTTAATTGACTTTTTTGTGTGCATGCATTATGATAAAGTCATTAATTATATTAACACATACTTATTTTGCTGAACCAAAAACCCCTCTTGTCCTTGCATATGCAATATTTTGGCATTTCCTAAGTGTTGACTATTTGACTTAGCAATGTGTCCCTTGCAAGCTCATCAACTCCATGCCTCCATTAGTTTCTACCTGCTGCAGACTGGAGACCCTTTTCACTTCCCTTAAGTAAAAGTGGCACCCTCTAGCTTGCTTCTCTCCTTGAGTCAGGGTATTCACTTCCCCTTCTTTATGATGCCTTATTACCTGCAGTGCAAGTTCTGAGAACACAGATCACTTTGTTCTTAATTCCAGGGCCACAACAACTCCACATTGCTGGATGGAACAAGGGGTATGGAAGTTTCTTTAGCTCTGGTATGTTCTACTGCCCTGAAATGGAGAATCTCATTCAGTCCCCTGGGAATGGCAAATGTTCAGTCTAATTTGCATGTAAGAGATTTTTATAGGAGCAATGCTCTACAAAACACCTCTACACATGAATAAGCTACTCATTTCAGAAGCTTATAACTGAACCAGTGTTGTAGCAAAAATTGCATCCTTCCTATCAGAACAACTACTTAACCCATTTTCAGTGGCAAGCTTCAAACCATGCTGAGCTTCTTAATGGAACAATTGCAAGGATGTTTTGGAGTGTTTAGTTTTGTTTTGAAGATGAAAAAAATCCACAACTGATTTCCTCCAAACTTCTAAAAAAGTCTGAGATCGCCTCCACACTAATGCATTAGCAAAATTGAGATAGAGACACATTCTTGAAAATGTTGACCTGAACATTTAATTTGGCAAAATTATAAGGTACTGAAAGCCATCTTCTACTAAAGCAGACTTATTGGCAGTGGTAGTAGCAGCTATCTATCAACCTAGTCACCTATGTCATTTTTAAAATGAACGTAAGTGATTCTGTAATGTGTAAAGAATACTGGAGTTTTTGCTTTGATCTTTGCATTGGATTTTCTTCAAATTCTGTACCATCTTAATAATTATTCCTTTTCCAGTTCTAAATAATACAGTATTTTAAGTCTTTTCAGCAACATAGAAAAAAGTTCAATGGTTTCCCATACACAAACAGAAATCCTGAATTAATTCACTTTTGATTAAGGAGAACAGATATAAAAGGCTAAATTTTGCATTCAGTTACATTGGTGAAACAAAATCTAATCTCTACCAAAGTCTCCACTGTCCATATGTCTGAAAACATAATAGGCAGAACACAACAACCTTTATACATGCACATAATTCTTAGTAATTTCAAACTAAAGTGCTCATGGTAAATGCAATGCCATTTTGCAGTTAAATGTCTCTTATGTTGAGATGGAGAAGATGAGGCAAAGACTAGGCACATACATTTAAAAAGCCCAGGGTGGAATCAAACTCAGTTATGTGGCTTTCTGTAAATGGTGTAGTTTAGATCAGTAAAGAACAATCAGTTTGCCCTAAGCCACAGTCTTTATCATATTGTTAGAAATGGAGTATTGTTAGAAATGCACAGCTTGCATCTTGCACCTGATAAGAAAGAAACACTGCCAAGGACTTTTTTCCTTGCCCAGCCTTGCCACAGCTTTTCTTATACTAAATCACAGACTCTCCCACAGCTTCTCCCTAGCCTTTCTCATGCAGATTACAGAAGCTGGAATTCAACTGACTGTGTCCTTGAAAGGGGGGGGGTTAAACTCTTGGTGACCTATAGTAGTCTCTGAGCATGCTTAATTAGCTGATGCATATTTACCTCTCTGCCCTGCATACTTAAGTAGTTAATTATAATATACATGCGATGTATGTAGTGATGTAACCACATGTATGCTTGTATGAAACGGAAGTGAGCTGTAAGAGTTCCTGTTTCTGCACACGTGCCCAGGAGGACAAAGATAAATACAGCCTGCAAAATTCCTTGGTGGGTTCAGAGTAATCTGAGTTTTTGACTCTGCTCTGACCCTATTTGCAAATACACCTTTTGTGCCATCTAATGAGTGTGTGTCTGTGATTTTGGTGGCCTCCAGAGAAACGAACCGCTTTAAGCATCAATATCACCTGATTCATACCTATTTTACACATATTCTGTGTTACTAAGGTGCCTCAAGTTTCATTTTTCTGTATGGGAACCAGGCTTGTACTGTAACATCTTATTTCAGAGCAACATTTAGGTCTAAAAGAATGGTGAACTCTTATTAAAATACTGAAAGAAATTCTATCTTTACTTACAAATATGCATCTTATTTCATATCAGTTTGATTGCACAGATAAAATTAAAGCAGGTGAAAAGGGGCTTGCTTCATTCTTGTAAAGTACTAGCACCTCTCAATTAAAGGTTCAGATGCAACTATAAACCAGAAGAAAAGCCCTTAAACTATTATAACATTGGGAACTACACTACTCCCATGAAGAGAGATTTCACAGATTCACAATTTTATGTGCCATGTTTTGATTTGTGTAAATAACTGTGTGAAATAAGAATTGTGATGGTAATGCCTTGCAGTTACATAGTGCAGATGCAGAAAGTAATTTCTAGGGAGAAACTAGAAATGTGAGGTTAATCAGATGCAAACACTACAGACAGAATCAATACAAAGAATACGCCACAGTTTATTTCAGTATAACTGCGTGCAGCATACAAATTTCCCACATAAACAAAGGGGAAAGTAAATGCATGTTTTATTGAAATAAAACTAGATGGAAATGTTGGTGAAAGACAAATGTAAGAGCAATTCAATCATTTTAGATCATGTATCAGCTGTTGGTTATCTATTTCACCTCTTTAGAAAAAGATCTAAGCTAAATGAACAGGAAAACTGCCACTCTTCTATAACAAAACTTTCAGCAGCTTCAATAAAGAATCACTTTCCAGGAAATTTATTGATTTGTATTTGAAAGCTGACTTTAGATTATTCACAAAAGTGCATGTTAAGCCACTTTCTGTGTTTATTATTTACACCTAAAACACTGACAAGCCCATGCTTGTGCTGGTCATTGTATTCTTGGGGGGTTTTTTCAGATGAGAAATTTTGGCCCTTTCTCAATGTAGGTAAACATTACAAGAAGCTTTTAATGATATTCATCTGTTCTCTAATTAGTAACAAATGCAAAACCCAAGTCAATTTGACAAAAAAAGCAATAAAGTAATTCTCTCTGTTATATCTACATATTTGATAAAAATATAAGTTGAATGAGCCATTGAACTAACACAAATGTAGAAAATAAATGCATGATAGACTTTATTCTGTAGTCAAAAGGACAGGGATTTTAAATCCCACAGGAAATGATGCCTTTCAATTACAGAATTTGAAAAGTATTAATTGTAGTGAGATACACATGAAAACAAAAAGCAAAAAACAAGGCAAATTGCCTGTGTTTTAAAAGTAGTGAGTTTTGGGGGCTCCTGAGGTGCTATTTTTTATAAGAAGGGATACAATAGCCCTAACCTTACACTTGCTCAAAAAAAAGTTTCAATTGCTTTAGTCAGTTCAAAACATTCATTTGACTTCTGGATTTACTTTATAAACTTTTATTCCATCTTTTTTATTTGACTTTGTTAAAAAAAGAAACAAAAAAAAATATCAGAATTAATTTGGATACTTTTGAGGCATTGGGGTGGTGGGGGAGGAGACCCTTCTTTCCTACCATACTTTTTAAATGGAGCTGCAGAAAATATAGATGATATTTACAACTTTCAACAGGACCTAATTGCCCAAGTAATTTTATGTATAATGTTAGTCGCAACTGAATCAAGAGAACTGCTTACAGAAGTAAATGCTTAGAGGATTGCATCCATAGTAATCCTGAAACTAGCTGCCTAACTCCCATTGAAATTAAATACTTAAATACTCTTGTGAATCAGACTTCAAATTTGAAACAGATTCCAAATTTGCTCTTGGTAGGAGGGAAACAAGTGAACAACCATGAATGACTGCAACTTTGGGTCTGATTTAACAGTGACTCAGTTTACCATGATGACATTTTCACAGTTTTTCCTCCCATGTCATCCCATTGCTAACTGTATAATGTAAACGTATATGAAAGTAAGAAAAAAACCCGCAGTATGAGCATGTCCATGCAGCCCCTGGAGTTAACCCCGCAGATCACTAGAAATGAGCTTTGTCCTTCACATATGCCTACAGTCACAAATTAGTATAGATATTTTAGGATATCTTAGGAGCAGCCTTCAGAATATGTCCAAGTGGGAACAAAAGCCTTATTTCTCCATAGAGCTCCTGGCTTTGCTCTAGACCAGGATTCCATATAGACACACTCCACATCATCACTATTGCAATTTATTGAACATATATATATTGTAGAGTCTGATACTACTCCCATTGACATCTGTAACAAAAACAAATGTGGATGGAACTGGGATATTTTTTTACAGAAGTTTTTTACCTTTGGTGTTAGAATTACAACAAGTTAATACCCCGCAATATAGGAAGCCATACTGCACAGCATGTGGTGTTGTCTTGTTGCTTACATAACCTCCTGGTACTTAACATGGGCTAATTATCCTAGTTAAATTAAATTCTTATTTGAGTCATTTAATTTAAAGTATAAACATAAAAGCTTTCTTACCTACTGTACCATACTACAATCCTCTCATGAATAAACACAATGTTATAGAATAAAGAAAACGGCTACCTAATTATCCTTACATATTCATACACCAAATATAATCAAAGCAATAATAAAGCTCACTGAGGTCATAGTGCACATGTATAACTCCATCAGCCCTTAATGATTATTGTGAATCATAAAGGCCCACAAATAACAATGCAAATCAGTCTTCCATGAACACAATACACAGTGAGACAGCAATATTACAGGAAATATTTTAGTTTGCATTCAGAAATAGTTTCAGATAATAAAAGTGTCACCGTATGATATTGCAAGGGACTCCTCAACACACTTCACCAGGTGGAATTCATAACAACCTAATAACCCATAGTTATCCTCTGTAGATTTCAAAATGCAAATTGACTTATTACATTTCTTTAAAGGAGACAAAAAAGGAACATCATATGTTTGCTGCACCATGAGATGCTTGTTCCCACCCCCCCTCTGCCAACTGAAGTCAAAGCACATACTTATTCATATGGGAAAATGTCCTTTCATCATCCAAAAGGTATGAATGACATCCCTCTACATAATGCGTTATAGTTCTTCTACTATGATCACCTTGAGATTCAAAGAAAAGAGCATATAAAGAAAAAATTCTTGACACCAGGTACAATAACTCTATAGTTGTTACACCAATTGCATAAAGTTTGGATGAGCAGAAGAACTGCACAGTATTTTTTGCAACCCATTTAACAGTGGTTAATTGGTTCACATGGATTCGCACTATACAACTCCACTGAGACTGGTGTCATTTATTCCCTCTCTCCCCTCCCCTCCCCTTTACCCATCCTAAAAAAGCAAATGCTCAATGCAAAAATACATTTATGCATCCACAATGTCACCCATATGATGAGGGGAACAGCAAAACAGAATCTAGGGAAGATCCCTACCAAAATTTGCAATCATGCATTGAAAGTGTGATAGAATTACCTCTCGTCTCAGAGGAACATCTCTGGGAAATATTTTCTGCCTTAACTTTTTTCTTTGAAAAGCAGGCAATTCAGTTGGAAGAGTCTACTGCAGTCCTTTCCATGTCTGTCTCACTTTCCTTTTCCGCTTTCTATTGAACTTCATCTACTTCTTACTGCTCTGGATTCAAAATGGAAGGCAATCTATTTATGGCATAAACTTTACCCATAGGGCCAAGCTAGTTCTCACTTCTCATTAGCACTTATGCAAAGTTACCTGAAAGTCAGCTCTGAAGATGCACATGCAGAGAGATAACAGGTAAACTTATTTCAAAGATATATTTGGTAGCCATGTTGGTCTGAGACAAAAAGAAATGGAAAACTCTAGAACTCTTGGGTCAGAGATTATATCTTGTATTAGACAAACTAAGAAATTGCAACACCAAAAAGTCTTTCTCTAATATATATTTTTTTGCAGGTAAACTTACGTTACTCTTAGTATACAGATTATTTCTTTACCAAAAAAAAATAAAATCTGTGCACTTGGTATTTGACCATGGGGTACACACACACTTGCACTTTAACCTTCTTTGTTTTTTTAAATATTTGTATAATTAGTTTAAGAATTAAAGTAAATGGAAAGATTCCTCCCCCCTTCATTGCACCAGTGCTATTAATAAAGAATCTACCTCATGTACTTGTGAAAGACAGTTTAAGAAGAGGATTAGATTTAAATATGAAGCATCTTCTTAATTTTAAACAGTCAAGTGGACCCACTGAGGTCACATGCAGTTATGATTACTCACTTGCTTAAAATTGCAAAGGTATGAGTTCTTTGTAAATGGGCCTCAGAGTAAAAATGAAGTACAGTGCGTGGTTAAAAAAATGATATTTTGCACAGATACTGAACATCACTGTCCGTTTCTAATATCATTCAAAAACAATCCCTAGTTTGTAACCCAATTTTTGCTTAACCATGCTGACACTGTTATTCTTTGTTCTCTGACTAATTGTGAGTTTGTGTTTGATGACACTCTGAAATTATTTCCAGAGTAGTACTATATTGCCACCCAGTGCAGATGGAGGTCACAGTAAATATGCTGTCTGTGAAAGAGATGAAAAAGCTGAGGATTTTTTTTCTAGGTCTCTTTTTCTCCATCCACTGTCACCAACACACAGTGTGCTAATTTAAATGTGTTTTGTCTCTTTTTCTAGTTTCTAATATTCTAACCACAGTACCTGTGTTAGGGGTGCTTAATGTTGTGGTAAAAATAACACAGTATATTGCTGGATACCTAACTAGATGCTGCATTAACCCCTGGTGGGCTTATTTATCCAACAATTACCACTAAGGGACGTTATCATTCAACTAATAGCTAGCGGTAAGAGCAGTAATGCAGCTCCCACCCATTTCAATTTCCTGCCTCTCTCTTGGAGCAGGAAGGTTATCTAACAATGGTCTCAATTACAGAAAAACAACAGGAATAAGCCTTTGGAAAAAAAAATGACTGTATATTTCAGAGAGCTAACCTTCAAGATTCTATATGGCTTAGTCCATTTATAACCAACTTTGTTCATTGCTTTTATTTTCCACCTAATTCACTGAGATAAGGAGTTGTGAGAGATATAATAGGCTGCCATTATGAAGAATTCAATCAGCTTTCATATGAATATTGCTTTGTGACTTCAGCAATCAAATGCATGTTTCATTTAATTCAGCACTTTATACGGTTTACTAGAAGGTTGATTGCAGGGGTGGAAGTAGAAGAACAGAAAAAGAAACAAGTCTCATATTTTTGGCTCATTAACTCTAAAATGAGGAGGTACCATGATTGGTCATAAAGGTGCTTCAGAGACTCTAAAAGCCACAAGGCAGAAACTATAATTAGTTTCTTTTTTTCTTCTTCTTCAGGAAAATAGTCTAGAAAAATTATACTCAAAAATTTAACTGCACCTAAACTATAAATTCAGTTTAAGAATACCAGTGACATTTGTTTATTGTTTGTATCATAAACTTACTTTAAATTGATTGCTCTCTTACCCTACCGCTCTCTTTTGATGTTCATATTTGATTTAAAAAAACATCTATTTTTACCTGTAGGTATTTTTAAAAAAATAATAATTGAAGAGGTAGATAAATTCCTGGCAATCTGTCACACCAAGTAACCAAGATTTAATCAACAAATAATTAATCATAAGAACCAGTGTCCCCTGTGGGCACACATCCTACCACACTTCTCCTTATCCAAACCAGCTGAAAATAGATTTGAAGTATGAAGTAAAGATCAATAGATTTGACTGCCTGTTGTAAAGAGTGGGGCTATATCTACAGCTGCTAGAGCACTGAATGGGATGAAAAACACTCTCTAACAACAATTAAAACAACAAAAAAGTCCCAAATTATTTACAGCTTCCTAAGTCAAAACAAAGACCATAAACCCCACTCAAAAACTATCAGTCACAGAATCATAGAATCAATGAGTTGGAAGGGACCTAGACAGATCATCTAGTCCGACCCCCTGCCATGGGTAGGAAGGAGCACGGGCGGTGCTCCTTCCTGCCCATGGCAGCAGTCAGTCAAGCAATTCAGATCCCACAGTATTGGTATCATGTACTCAGACTAAAACACTCCATTTAGAAAACAATCTACTAATTGTGCCCTAATTTCTTTTTCAAAACCTAATTAAGTAGTCTTAGAGTATGAACATATCACAATATTATCTAGATCTACTAAGAAAATTACTTTTCCAAGGGAATTTTAGCTTCCCCCACCATTTTCTAATTTATTTTTTGCCAGAAAAAACCCTGAAAACCAAAAGCTATTCAACTTGGGTTTTTTTCTTTTTTTATAAACAATATTAAAAAAAAAATGCAATTTTAACAAAACCAAAACATTTTAATGAAAAGGTTTTATTTTCTCTTAAAATATATATAATATTTGGTTTGTGGGTTTTTTGTAGTCAATATTTTTAATATTGGCATTATAGTTTGTATTTTACCCTTCGACGGAAAAAAAAAAGTAACAAAAATGGGCATACATCCTCAATCAAAATGATAAATATAATCCTTGCTTTATGACCTTATTTCTTTTCCCATTTTCTTTCTTATGGGGATAGAACTTTGGGACCTAGATTAGACTTGGATAACCATTCTCAGCCAAATATGAATAAAGATATTATCTATCTGGACCAGATCAGACTGAGGTATAGAATCAAGTGTCACCAGTGATCTGAAGATCTCTGATTCATGCTTCCTCAGTAATGTCTCCAAAAGCGTCACACAGCACCCCTGCTCCAAGATTGGCGCTGGGACTGGGACATTATCCCTTTCCCCATCCATCCCTAACTCTCCAAAATAACTCCTCACAGATTTCATAACTAGTTTGTTTCCACAATTAGGGACTTCAAAACAGAAGAGATTTTTGTGGGTTTAACACAGCCTGCATCTCTTTATCAGTATTAAACTGCACTTAGCCATTTCTTTTCATAGGCAGTGTCATGATATTTAATGGGGTTTTTTTCTTAAGACTCAGCTGTTAGAATCAAAAGAATGAATGGAAAACATAAATGTACTTTTAATAGCGGGGAGCAGAGCATGAGAATGTGTAGCCCTTTTTGTCCTCTAAGACTAGGGACAGACTTTCAAAAGCCTGACTTGATTCAGTGTTTGCAGGTTAGTCTAACCTGGCTAGGCTAAAGCCATTTTGTAACCCAGCCATCCCAGAAATGCAGGCATATGCCTGCAGTGGCTCATGCTAGAAGCCAGAGGGAAAGGGGCACTAAAGCAGTCCTCCCTTCCCTTCCAGTGCTGAGCTGACGGGGGGCATGGCCAGGCCCCAGCAGGATGCTGTGATTCGGGAGGGTTCCCCCATTCCTGAACAGCCCAACAGGATGTTTATCATGTCTACCTCAGTGCTTATCACCCCATTAAGAAAACAGAGAGACATTACCAGCTATCTGTTGATTCTGCCTTTTTTCCGTGTGCCACAGCTTGGAGATAGTCAGCATGTGGCCTGCTAGCTAATGCTGAGAGATGTCTGTGAGGCACAGGGGGAATGCTTGCTTAGCAGAGAGTGGGGAGGGAAGAGGAGGGGAGGAGCAGGGAGATGCTGCCAGGCCTTCAAGTCTCTGCTGAAGCTGCAGCCAGGGAGCAGCGGGGAGGAGCCAGCCCTGCTGTGGGGCAGAGAGCCCTGCCAAGCCCAGAGAGCATGCCAGGATGCTGGGGAGTCTGATTTAATTTAAACCAGCAAGGGGTCTGAGACAGACATTGCATAAACCAGTTTGAGCCAAATCAGTTAAGTCAAACTCAAACCAGTTTCAGCCATTCTCAAACTGGTTTATGTGCACTGTATATCTGTTCTGTTACAGGTTTAAACCAGTTTCTTATCACTTAAACCAGTTGATGTGCAAAGTCTGTCCCTAGCCCAAATAAAAAGAATATTGAACATATGATTTTAAAAAAAAATCATAATTGTTAAAACATGTTATGATTTGGAGCAGGGGGCCTTGGGTCATGAATTATGAGTGCTTGGGCTTGGCAATAGTCAGACAGAATTCACTCATGTCTGCATTCAGGACTAAATGAAAGCCACACTTCTTTAATCATGTTTTCTGTGCAGCACTTGGCATCTATGCAGAAGCAGGTCACAACTGGAAAGACTGGAGGGCAGTGAAGGAGAAAATGCAGCACAGACATATGCACATGGGAAATGTTGCCATTTAGGGCATGATCACCACTACCTTAAATGTTGCAGTGTTAAGTAGCAGGGTGACAGGTATTTCGGAAATATCAGACAGTGGTAATTACATGCTTAGCTCAGGTATGTGAAAAGTACAAGAGTGCCCTTTCATGTATCCTTTGTGAAAGCAGACCTTTAATCTTTGACTTTTTTGGCAAATACAATAGCTGGTGTTATTAAAAAATAAAATAAAACAAAACTTTACATGAAATCGATAATTAGCATTCAAAGGTCTACCTCTGCCTTCATTGCAATACCCAAATGCAAGTTCCATCTATTTTTTTTACACTAAAATAGTATCTAAGTATGCTCATTTAATGGCTATATGTATGTCAAAATAGAACAGGACCCCAAGGCTGTAACACAGATTGATGGAGTCAAGGAGATTCAAACTTAAAGCTGGCGCATACACATTTCAACCTTAACTCGTTCCATTATGCCATTATCAAAGCATACATCATTCAGAGTGACAGGAGAGCCCTATGATACCTAGCTACATTGATGAGCTAAATAACTAGTGACAGCTTTAACTCTAAATGCTCTTGATTTTGTCAGTTTGTCAGAACATGAATGTTACTTAAAAGTAGCACCAGTGATTATGTGGCAAAAAAGAAGAAGAGACTACATTCATTTTCTTTGCTAGCAAAAAGCATCCTTTTAAATCCATGTATTTGTAGTCACTTTTTTGTAGGCAGAAATAAAAGGGTAGGTATCAAATGTTTTTGCATCCCAGTTGAAACCGAGATAGTCCATGTATCTGTACAGTCCACCAACTTGTACCCCCATATAAGTCCTCAATATCTTGCATCCTAGGTATCATTTTTACACGTAAGGAATTCTCAGTGCAGAATCTGTTATAGGTTTGCAAGTTTGCAAAGTGTCATATGCAAAGCCCTAACTTAACATTTGGTTCTCACAGATCACTGTTTCTCCATTAAACTCCCTATAATTGCCTGTTTCCACCCACTGATCGCTTTTTTCCTTCCTGCATCTTTGAAACTTTGCTTCAGGAAGCCGTCTAAATAAGCTGAAAAGGCAGGAGATAAAACATTCAAACTGGCACAGCAAGTGCAGTTGCAAATACTCAGATAAATTATATTTGATTAAGTTGAAGATCAACTTGTCAAGAGGACAGAAGTAAGAACAGTAACAGAAGTAAACCCTGAAAAGCCCTTGTACTACTAGGATCAGAAAGGACAGTGGATTAGGGTGACTTGTCTTTGGGGCTCTTGCATTCATAGTCCCAGGCTTATGACTAAAATGGTACAAATCGCATTTACTTCATCGAAGTCTAATGATCATCATCATAAAAAAGCCAGCATTCTTTCATTGTTAGTACCAGAGGTTATCACAGTTTTAAGTGCACCAGCTGTAAGTTTGAATCCCCTGACTCCATCAATCTGTGTTACAGCCTTGGTGTCCCATTCTGTTGGCAAACATTGACTGTTTATGTCAACCAATGAAAGGCAGGCTAAAAGGAAACCTTTCTAGGTGGAAAGTCAAGAGAAAAGATAAAATGGCTGCCATGGATGGACAGAGTTAAAAGCCTAAAGTCCTGCCACCTGAGTGAAAGGACTAAGGCCCAAATATCATATATGATTTGGGCATCTTTGATGGAATTTTGATGGGATTTAGGTAGCTAAATCTAACATGGTGATCCAAAAAACCCTGGATGCTTCCTACCTCTTTACCTTTTCTGGACACCTAATATTGCTCCCTGATATATATTCAGACCCATTCCAATCTTCATATGCAACTTGGTGCAAAAGCCTAGTCATGATCTAGGCCCTAGTTAGTTCTCCACCAAAATCCTGTGATGGGCCCAATTCAGTGAGCCTTTGAATAAAATGTAGTTGTGACTGCTTGGTCTTAAATGACATTTTTTGTCATGGCTATGTCATCCATCTTTTTAATTCATATTCTAGTGATTAGAGCAATCAGTATATGCTCTATCAGTTCCTCCTCAGCCTTTGGCAGCTTGAATCCACATCTCCCAATTGCCAGAAGGGGCCCCAAAGCACAGGCTGTAGACCATTTTGTTGGAGACCAGTCACACTGAAGCAAGGAATTCCAAATTCATTGAACAAGGGAAAGAAGAGCACCTGAGAAGCCTTTAGTAGAGGTAGGGAAGGAAAATACCAGTTTTATGTAGTTTATCTAATTACTTAATAGAAAAAACGCACAAATAGTCCTGGGAACAGGAGCCCAGAACTCAGGATTGTCTTCTCTGATACAAGTAGCCAAGCCACCTAGCTCCATCAGGCCCTTTATTGTGTTCCCTCTTTTTCTCAAATAATTTTCTATTTAGTGGTAACACTTCAAACACGAAAAGCAAAAGATGGTCCATCTGCATCCAAGATACTTTATATGCAGTTGTTAGGGCACTCTCCTGGGAGGTAGGTTTTAACTACCTCAGTTGACAAGAGAATTGAATGAATGCTGATGTTTCTTTTCTGCAGAGATTCTGTACAGCAATTCTAGGCTGGGGACAGAAGTTACACATAAACCAGTGATTGGAAACTCATTCAAATCTGTAACGCAACAGAAGTTCAGTGCACATAAACTGCTTTGAAAATGGCCAAAACTCATTTAAGATAAACCTGTGGGGCACATCCAAATGAGTGTGCATGTGTGTTTCCTCAGAGATGAATACAAGTGGCACATAGTTGTACTGCTGCTACTTGTGCCTAGGGAACAGCTGGGCACACACACTTTAGTGTGTGGCAGATTGCCTTGGGTGGGGTAAGGGAGGCTTGGCCCAGCACCTGGGCTGGCCCCAGAAGCCTTACCTGGGTCATGGGGGCCTCCCAGGGCTCTAGGAGTGATGATACAGCAACAGGGGGCTTCGCTTGAAACCACTGCATGTTTCCAGCTGCCCAGGGTCCTGTTTTAGGTGGCACACACTGCCACCATGTACACTGCTCTGCTTTTTCTAGCATGGTTTTTGTTTTTTTACACCAGGGTCTCCTGGTGTTTAACCCCTCCCTCAGCACACTGCAAATTAGTAGAGCGTGAGGAATGCCTGCATGTACAGCATGTGCGATGTCGCAGATGAGTCTGCAGCATTGCACACTGCACATGTATGCTCATCTGGACATGCCCATATGGATGTAATATCAGACTTAATTGATTTAGGTTAAATTGGTTTATTGAACCTTTGTCCCAGACTCCCTCGAGATTCAAGTTAGCTCACAGTACCCCAGCATCCCAGGATGTTTTACACCTCTCTTGCACCCCCCTGCACTTCTCTTGCACCCTGCTACTACTCCCTTGCAAGGTGGGCAGACTAGGCTTGGCTCAAGCTGCCTGCTCCAGCTCTAGCACCCCCCAGCTTCTGACCTGAGCTACTGCAGGCATGTGGCTGCATTTCCAGAATCAAAAGTGAATGTCTGTTCACTTGCTTATCAGTTTCATCTATACAATTTAGACTAACCTGAGAAGACTGAATCAGTTTAGACTTGGGCCTTTTGACCATCTGTACTTAGCCCTAAATTCTTTTGGAACATCACCAAGCAAACCCTCTCTCAAGATCCATGATAATCTTAGTATAAAGCTCATACATGACTAAATAAAATGCAAAAGTATTTGAACTTATTTTAAAACTCATTTTCTTATTCAGAGTCATACAGCCTTCTTGGGGCAGGGACAGACATTTTGTCCGGTATTTGTAGAGTCTACAAATTGTATATTGCACAAGAGATTGCACTTCATTACAAAAAATTGTGTGAGATAAAAAGTAACACCCACCTTTATAACCCCATGTGCCTTTTTATATGGTACAAAGTGAAAAACTTTAAATATAATTGAAGTCTAAAAAAGTAGCTACTTTAAAATTAATTTTACCACCAATAAGAAGAAAGAGGCAGGGTGAATAGAAAGAGCTAATCAATGTTACAACTATTACTTCTGGATTAAAATTTTTCAGATACAACAGAGCTAAAGCAAAGTAATCATGCATCACTTTCTCACACTTTTGTGATAGAACCTTCATCTTATGTACCATTTTATTAAATTAAAATCTCTTTCTTTTTCCTGAATATTATGTTTTTCTGTTTCCAGCCTTAAAAATCAATTACTTCTGGCCGTGCGTAATTAAACAAACTAATGAGATGTTATTCTAAAATACAACTCTACCTCCTTTGAACTATTTTTGAACAAAACCTTAACTACCATTTTTTGTATTATTTGATCCCTTTATAGCTGTGCTTGTTTTTTTTTATGGTTAGTTGTTTTCAGTCAGATACCACCTACTTTCATAACAGGAAATAATTAGCTAAATATTTTAATTGCATGTTTCATACAAAATTGACAGGGCATTCAGTAAACTGAAAGTGATTTAATAGCACTAAAAAAACACTAGGTACAGTGTGCAAACTCCTGTCATGTAAGAAACAGCCCACTGCAGTTAACTTCAGCAGTCAGGTTAATTGCATTTCATTCATCTGCATATGCCATTCAGTGTGATGTAAAGTCATTTAAATGGGTTGCTGACCCCTTTCTGCATTTGCTTTTTCAGATGTTCCAGCTAAGATGATCTTGTCTGAAGTGCATGGAACACTGGGGTCAGATTTGTTTCTTATATGGGTTTCTAGTCTAGTTCTATTGTCTGCAACACCAAACCAAATGACAGCAAATATTATGCCAAGTCAGAACAGTCACAGTAAACATGGCATATGACTTTCAAACAACTACATTTTCTAGCTATTAATGTAAATAAATGGATCCTTTGGGCCCATGCTGCTCCTGCTGGGCCAGAGCCCCTACTCCCCCTTGCTCCATTCCCCTGTGCAGAGTTGCTGGGAAGGGAGGGGCTGGCAGGTGAGTGAGCTCTGGAGCTGAGAAGGGGCGTATGAGCTGGATTTGGATCTGGATCTGGATCCACACGGGGGCAGTGTGGGCTTCAGGGTGCCCAGGAGCAGATGGGGAGTGAACTCGCTCTGCCCCTCGCTACCACCACTGTAATTGTCATGTGCAGGCTGATTGAAGCAGCAGTCGAGTGATGCACGTGGCAGGCAGGTGATTGGGGCAGTGGGGGTGATCTGGGAGGGTTTCAACCAATGACCTACCCCCATCTCCTCCCTCCTGCCCTTCCCCTTCCTCCATCCTGCCCCAAGCCTATACTGATCTTTTTCACCTTACAGCACTCCCCATAGCTCAGACTTAGATAAATCTCCTTTCCAGACTTGCCTGTCTCCTTTTTCTAACCCTGCCCTGCTGAGCACTGCAGGAACAGGTTCTTTCCCCCGATTCCCTGCTTAAATCCCTAACAACCTCTTAGACCTGAAACAATATCATCCAAGCTGACCTTAGCTTTCTGGTGACCTCCCCCTAAGTTCTCTTCATGGCAGTCATACAAAAGCATGCATTTCTGTGTTTGGTGCCCCATTCCTATCAGAAAACCTTTGCCTCAGAGTTGCACAAATGAACTTAAAGAGGAGGAGTCTCTCTAAAAAGAGAGGAGGAACAAGATCCATTAAAGCAAGGGAGGAGATGACTAGAAAATGTACCTCTAAGAGATGGGAAGGACATGGAATGAGAGAAGGAGAGAAAGAGTGAGAAGAAAAAGAAGGATGAAAGGGAAAAAAAAATCTGGAATGTGTGATGGGGATAGAGAGAGATGAGAAAACCCTAACTGCCTTGGGGCAAGAAGGGTGTTAATGTTCAAAACAGGAAGTAAGGAAAATTCATAAATGTGACAGAGTGTCTATGAAGAAATTCACAGATAGACAAATAGATAGAGGGAGGGAATGTTCTTCCTCAAAGATAGCCTGTGTTTTCAAATTCAGTGCTTAGCTCACTGGCTGAGAGGCTCATGTTGAAGTACATGAGACTGTAATATTTGCTGTGTGTCAGCAAACTTTTTACTTCCAGGCCCAGGCTCTGAGTGATAGGGTAATTTATGTCTCTCCATGGAATGAGTAATCTTGACTTAGAGTGTTCTGGGCCTATAAAAGCATATGCAGGCTTATGCATGACTGACTTTTTTTTTCATTTTTTTTTGGTAGGAGCAGGTTGCACTTGCCTTTAGTTGTTTAAATAATTTACAAATCACCAGTCACCAAAAACTTAACAAAAGCCAATGAGCTGCACAGAGACATGCATTGGCCCTGTTTAATCTACATACCCAAAATTGTAATTTAAAAGTGGTAAACAACTGAATGAACCAGGTAGAAGAACCCCTAGTTCTGAATGTACTTGCTTATAGGCAACTGGTAGGGGATAGATGGGTGCATGTGCCCCCCCCAATGGAGCTGGTGCCCCCCCCCCGATGGCTGACACTGATAATGTCAGTAGGGCTGGTGCCCCCCCCCAAACGGGGCCGCTGCCATCAGCAGCTTCTGCGGGTACCCCCCCAGATTCAGCAGGTACCAGTCACTCATGTACTAGCTTCCCCAAAATTGTATGCCTAGGAAGTCCTACTCCAGAGTAAACTCCTGGACTGGATAGGAAGTACCTATATTGTTTTCTAGGTGCCTTGGTAAAACAGAGTGAAAGACTATCTTACAAATGCACAGGCCACAGTTTACTAAGGTTTTTATGTAATTAGACACTGAACTGTATACATAGTCTTACCAGTAATCAGTGAAGTTTCTAGAAGGTCTGTTGCTGATTTCCAGGTAGGTGCTATGCTACAGCAAAGAGTATGCAAAGATTTGCAATTTCGTGTATAGCAGTCACATAAACCAGACCAAATTTCCTTTCAAGCACCAGTCTTCTGTTTTACAATATGGACTGATCCTCAGCTTCTGTTGAAAAGTCAGCAACCTCACAAATGCTTAATACCTAATAGAATCTCTCCCACAAAGGAAGCAAACAGCTATTTTCAGGCCCAGATCTACCATTCAATTCAAAGACACACTAGGAACATACAACCATTATATTTAGATTAACCTAGCCAAGGTTACATTGAAATGTCCCAGCATTTACAGGGCTTAGGTCACCCTAAGAATGCCATGCCTGATCTAAAGTTTGTTCATGGCAGAAGTGAACTAACTTGAGATCAGTATAAGGTTAACCCAATCTAGTGAGAGTTAACTGAATTAGTGAATGCTTATATGCATTCACAGTACAGCTCTGGGGCTGGAAACATCCAGCCAATGGCCATAGCCATTTTTCTTACTCCAGCCCCAACCCTGACTGGGCTAATTTTAGCACTTCAGCTAGAAGTTCTGCCCCCACATACACCAGACAACCCCTCCCATAGACCCACCAACCCACTGTGGACCTGCCAGCCTCCCTTCTGCCCCCAGTCTTTCCAGCCCTTCTTCCCCACCCTCACCCCCTTACAGAGTTACTTACCTCTGGCTGTCCGTGCCATGCCTTGAAAGTGGCAAACATCTGCATGCTCAGTTCTTGGTTTAGATTTAAGCCAAGTTGCTGAAACCTGATTTAATCCCACAAATGCAATGATATTCTCTTACAATAAAGCGAGTTTTGAAGTTCCAGAAACTCAACACAAATATACTAGGAAGTGCAAGAGAGGAAAAGGCATCACTGCCCTTACTATTCCTCAGTGAAATATTAAGAGAAAGTTTAATAACCATTCTCAATCTTCTTGAAAGGCCCAGCTCCCGAAGAAAATGTAGCAGCATGGAGCTCTGTGCAGACTAATTTTCCCTGCTGAGAAGCAAGTTAAATGTCTTCTAGTACCTGAAAAAGAGTATTTAAAGCAGGCTCCATTATCTCTGTGGCAAACCTTAAATCCTTCTACAACTCTTCCCTTTTCTACTTATTTTCTCCAAAAATGTAATTTCAAATTGTAACCATCAGTACATCCCATTAAAATTGTAGGGATTTCATAGATATTAGGGCTGGAAAGGACCTCGGAAGATCATCGAGTCCAGCCCCCTGCCCGCAGGAAGTCAGCTGGGGTCATAGGATCCCAGCAAGATAAGCATCGGATTTGCTCTTGAAGGTGTTCAGTGTAGGTGCTTGAACCACCTCCGCTGGCAGACTGTTCCAGACCTTGGGGGCTCAGACAGTAAAGAAATTCTTCCTTATGTCCAGCCTGAAACAGTCTTGTTGTAGTTTATAACTGTTTGACCTTGTCATCCCTTGGGGCGCTGTGGTGATCAAACCAGATATTGCCTCTTTTGCCTTGATAAGTAAGTAGTTTAATAAAATTCAAATGCGGTTAATTACATTATATTCATGTTATTTATCTTTCTAACTTATACTCAACCAAGCATTAAAAATATTTTTTAAAACCAAGCATTACACTTTAGTTAGAAGTCATTGACTGAAAATTTATTGAAATAATGTTTTTATTGTTTAAAAGTATTAATATTTAACTTTTAAAACTATAGATCTGCAAGTGCAGAAAAAATTTAGATGAGGCTTCCGACTATTGATTTAGATACGGCAGTGTTTATACTGTTTGCTAATCAAAAATAAGATCACTCTTTTCACTGGATACATTTTGTTACATTGTTTCTTGCTATATCCAGTTATATCCAACACATAATCTAGGGTCACTTCTTAATAATTGAAAGAAAAATGAGTGGTATTATTTTAGCTTGACTTAGCAACATTTTTGGACAGATTATTGCATGTGGTTACTGAGTACACATGAGCAGCCATGTTTAGGCTAATTTATCCTGATCAAGTGAAACTTTTCAGAAGTAAGGGGCTCCATCTGGTGGATAGTCTGAGGCCTGGTAAGTTTGGACTTACTCAAGTTACTTTTCTAACACCCTGGTTATTTATATCTTTCATTAACTGCCTCCATACAACAGAAATCATTCTTTTCCCTTAATGAAAATAAGTAATTTCCTGTGATTCATATCAGCACTCTAATCAGTCTTAGGAAATTTAGAAAGGAAACATTTGGCTAGTTCTTTTACCAACTACCTGAAATACTGCAGAGCCAAAATAGACAAATGAAACAAGTTTTTTTCCCCTCCCCAAGCTATTTAAGGTTACATATAGGCATTGCATTTAGATTGACATAACATGGTCAATATAAATGCCTACTTGTTCAGGCAAGTAGAAGATTTAATTTGAGCCCAGAAATGATGAGACCGATCTAAGTTAGTATGCCTCAAAAGATACACTAACTTAGATCAAGAAAGGGTCAACCTGATCTAGGAAGGGGTTAAGCCAATTCTAGTGAACACCTGCACGTTTTGGACCTAGGAACGTGCTGGGTCTGTGCTATTTCCACCCCCAACCCTGACTGGGCTACTTTTCAGTGCCCCCCATTCCCTCCTGTGACCAGGCAGTTATCCTTACAGACGTGCCAGCCTCCCAGAGACCCACCTGCCACCCACCCCACACCCACTGACCACACTGGATTTCATCAGCCTCTCCCCTACCCCTACTTCAGGCTTCCTGCACTGTTTCTGGCAGCAGTGAATAGCTGCACATACCACTCCTGGCTTAAAGCAGGTCAGCTAATCCTAGACCAAGTGTGGAAAATGCTTGTTTGCACTCTTATCAGATTGAAGTTTACTCAGTTGACCAGCCAAATTAATGCTGATAAACATTATATTTAAGGTTTGATCTGCAACCTTTGATTACAAAATGTAAGTAAATCCAGCAAAATCAACAAAAAACAACGCAAAAATGGCTTGAGTGGTATATGATTTGACCCTTCACTGTCCATTCCACCCACATGACAGTCCTTAGGTACCACAGGGATGAATATTCAACAGTCCAGATATTTCTTCCCTAAGGATTGGTTTATTTCACAACAGAAAACTATGTTCACAAAAAAGAGGGCTAAAAAAGTTATTGCAGGTATGTAACATCTGAGATTGCATTTTACATTTCTTCCCAATCAGTGATAGATCAAAAGAGCTGTTTTAGTTCCTGGATTAAGGGGCTGGGCAGCACTGTGGGTGAATAGTACAGATGGACTTCTGTTCTCCATATTTCATTTCACTTTTGTGTATCTCCAGTATTATATGTTACATTAAATCTGATCATGCAATATAGATTTACAAATTGCCTTCTACACTATCTAACAAAGAGCTGAACTTATTAGAAACATTTTTAAAATTTAAGTTTAATTTTGAAGGAGACAAAATGTTTGCAAAGATTTACGTGAGTCTGACAGATATGATTTATATTTCTAAAAGTATAAAAGGAGACTGCACTCAACATTCCAGGCACTTTGAATAGCGATGGATAAATTAACTAATGCACTTTCTGAACATCCCCTACTTTGTTATGTATTTTTGGTTTTATTATGATGAAAAATGGAAACCCTGGTCTTTGAAAATGGTACTGCTTTATTGAACTGTACATTATTCTAGTGCTGACCACAAAATCAAGTAACAAGGCTGCCTTTCATTCTAAACTTGGCACCACTATTTAAGTATGCTAACCAAGAAACATTTACCAAGTTCCTTGGAAATGGATATGGATCTTTAGGATTATGGACCACCACAGCAAAGCACTGCATGCACCAAAATGGGTCCAATGTATAATGGCCATGGGCACACATCAAAAAAACACGCCTACGAAAGGACACTTATTGGTGTGCATCATGCACAGTTCTAAGTTCGGCATCTGTTTCAGGATATTGTACACAGAGTTTTACTGCGCTTTGCAGTGGCAGACCCTGGATAGGTCCAGTGAAGGTGCAGTCCCTTAGTCTCATTAATATGTACTTTAAAAGATGTAGAAATAGCCACAGATTTCATATAACCCATATTTCAATAGCCTTCACACTTGATCGGGATGTAAACCTGGACATTTTTTCACAGGCAGACCAAAACCTTGTCTTGCTTGAATAGAACAATTTTTCAGAAAATGAAGGAATTCAATACAAAGCCCATTGTCTCATACAGTGAGGGATTTGCAAAACTCAAAGGGTAGCAACACTTTTCCGTTATCTTCACTGTACTTTCCCATTGAATGCACTTCATTGAACAACCTGGATGAACCTAACAGAGAGAGATAAAGCATTGGCACACACTGCCAGCTCTGTCTCTTGTCTGCATTGTAGCTGACAATGGTTTTAACATTAAGAAAGTGTTATCAGGTGTGCTTTGTGCACATCTGTTGCTTTGTCCTTTGTTTGGACTTGCTTGTATGCTCTTCCATTAAGGAAGGTTTGAGAAAAAAAAATGCTGCTATTATTTAGCCAGAAATATGCTTTTTTAAGACTTTCCTGCAGACACAGCAGAGTTCTCAGAAAATACCAAAGATGTGAGGCTGGGGCATCAAATCATATGAGAAGTTACCAAGAGAAAGAAATCCCTGTACCTATCCAAAAATCTACAGCCATTAAAAGCTTTGGGCCAGATACATACATTAAATCTAGACTGATTTATGTGACTGGAAAGCAATCTAAACCTGTAACCATACAGAAGTTTGGTACACACAGACTGCTCTAAAAATGGCAAAACCAGATCAAGATGCACCTTGTTTGATGTGCCCTCAAATCTGAGTGATTTAGGTTGGACCACTGAATTGAACTTCTGTACTAGACACCCTATCAATTCAAGTTAGATCACTGTCTACCACCATCCCAGCCTCCTTTGTGGCCCCTGCTACGCTCCTGCTACCCCACCCTTCATCACAAGGAGGTGTGCTAGCACTCAACCCATGCTCAGGTGGTCTAGCAAAGTGCCCAGTGGGCCCTGCCCCTGAGTTGAGTACAGCCCCCTGTCCACCTCCAACTTTTGGCCATCTGTCAGCCACAGATGAGGGGTGGGGCCGGGGGGGAAGAAAGTCATCTGTGTCCCCTGCACAAGCCACAGGACTTGGGCAGCTGAGTCTCTATGTTGTGCTCCCACACACCATCATGAAGCATCCCATGATATACACACAGAGCTGACACTGAGTCCAGAAGAACCCCCACACATGAGCACAGCCCTACAGACCCCAAATCTGTCTCCTGCACACCTAGACAGGGACTTTCACACCCCCATGTTCAGGCACAGCCCCATGGACCCCGACCTTGACACACTCATAGCTAGCCAGGAAACTTTGGTATCTCATACTCTGGTACAGCCCTATGGACCCTGATCCTGGCTCCACCATACCCAGCCAGGGAACCCTATGTTCCCATGCTCAGGCACAGGCCTATAGACCTTGACCCTGGCTCCCACACACCACACCTCAGGGGCCTGAGCCAGGCACCCTGCCAGCCAGACCCCAGCAAGGAGCTCACCCAGACCCCCAAACAGAACCTAGTGCAGATGGTTTACCACTGGTAGGGCAATATGTCAGGGGGAAGAACTTTGGGACTACGACAGGCAACCCTGTGACTTCTGCAGCTCTGCTGCTGCTGGAGGGTACTCAGGACCTGGTCCCTTGGGGTATTGCAAGGCTTTTTTGGCCCACAGTTAGAGTACTGGGGGGGGGGGCGGGGGCACTGAGCATCTGAAATGAGGCAAACAGACTCATCAAAACTTTAGGAACAGGTGGAGCATGGTCAGCTGCCTCAGTGTTGCAGGTAGAAAACACTGGAAATTTCCAGGCCAGGGTATAGGGTATTGCCAGATCATGGGGTGTCTGCTTGAAGTCCCTGGAAAGTTCAAAGTTTTGGGGATGGCCTGACCAGTGGAGCCCTGGTCATGCTGAAGCAGCAGCCACACCTAGATGCAGTGAGAGGGAGAGATATGCACTAGAATGCTCATCTTTGCACTTCCTCCACTCCTTTAATGCATCCATCTTCCAGACTTCCTAGTATCCTTCCAGCCTTCCTGCCATCCTTCCATCTACCCCCTCACAGTCAGACCACCACCTATCCATGGATGCTGATACCTCATGGGCACTGCCATGGACCATGGATGACCCCATCCCTTTCTCCTCCACTGACAAACCCTGGTCACACAACTGGGACTATGGGGCGATGAAGGTTTCTTTCACCATTGGGGCTGAGCAGCAGAACCAGCACCAGGTCCAGAAAGGGCATCAAAGCAGGAATGTCTTTAAGTGCATTGCTCAGCAGATGCAGGCACGGGGCCACAAAAGGAATTTCATGCCAAGACTAAGTGTATAACGATGCAGTATAAGTGTGTATATAATGGCAACAAAAAGTCTGGGGCCCAGAGGCAGCCCATGCCCTTCTATGAGGAGCTGTCCTGCTTCCTCACTGGGGACAAGGCCATCAAGAGCCTACATACCTATGGTACAAACAGGTGAATGAAACGAATCATTTGCAAGGACCCCACCAGAGGAGGAGACCCCAGGATGGCAGAACAACTGGGTGCCAAGGATCAGGTCCCTAGGGGCCACAAGGCAAGAGGACAGCTTTTGGAGACCAGGCCATGAGGAGTCTGTCTTGTTGGTACTAGTCTCTACATCATCATGAGATGTGGGATCTGAAGTGAACCTGCAGGTAATCTCAAGCACCCTTGACATCTTTTTGGGAATGGCCAAGATCAGGGAGCAAGGCACATAGAAGCTAAGGGGAAGCTCTGTTGCTATGGAAATTGGGACACGGGACCTGGATTCTGAGCTTGTCCCATCCACCTCATGAGATCCCAGAAAGGGGTTGGAGGAGGTAGTGCAGGGATGGGAAGGCATGAGGGGAGGGTGAATTACCCTACCCTGGATGCTCACAGTGCTCCTAATGGATCAAGAGGTTTCTGTCTTTCAGCACTGGGCAGACCAGTTCCAACCTCACTTTTCTTGGTATCTTGCATCCTGGACCACAGCTGAGGTGCCAGCCTCCCTGCCCCCTGGCCTTGGGTGCTTAGCAGCCCATCTCCCATTCTATGGGTTCATAAATCTGTCTCATTCACATCCCTGCCCTATTTCTCAGGGTCACAGCAGTGGTGCTGGCCAGAGCACTGGTGCTGAAACAGCCTCCTCTCTGCCTTACACTCACAGAAAGGCACTAGGTGTATGTACAGAAGTGTTCCATGCACATTTTACAGTGTTGTAATTTAGAGCATTTTTATAGCACTATAAAGTTACAGAACTCTTAAACATGAGAGAAGTGGCGTGTTTCATGGGTGTGGGTGAGTTCTGAGCCTCCCATCATTTTCTAGGATAGGAGGCAGGGACTCTTAGTCTCCTGGGCCTTCTCCACTAGTCAGAAATTTGACCAATGAATCAAAGTTATTTAAAGCATGGTAGTTTGCTAAAGTGCTGCAAAATCCAGTGCTTCAAATTTAATACCTCATTTAACAAGGCTTAATTTAAAGCACTGCATTTTTAAAGTGCTATAAAGCTGTACACTTCTGTTAAGTCATGGCAATAAAGCACTTTACATGGTGACAAAGCAATTTCTGTACACACCCTATTGAGCTCTGCAGGCACAGTGTAAAACTAGGTCCAAATGCCAGCACTCAGCACCTCACTCCAGTTAGCAGCACCATGGGCCCAGGTGACAGAGAGGTCACCAAGGTCAGGGGAGGGAGATAACACACAGCTATCTATGAGAACGACTAGAGTTGAAGTACAGAAGAAATGAGAAAAAAATCCCCCCTTGCTAAACAACCCTACTTCTTTCCTTCTTCCCTCCCTTTCTTGCAGTCCAAGAATGGCACAGACGTGATGGCAGGAGTCTCACATGGGAACCATTATCTCAGCTGATCTAGCCCTGGTGCCAGGTGATTCCTGAGCTGTGCACCTGGAGAGGCTTGCAAGTTGCACTCAAGCAATTTTCCTCCTCCCCTCTGATCTGATCCTTGGGAAAAATCCATGGGTGCCAGGTGACTCCAAGTCTCGCAGCACAGACAATCACTGTATTGACCCATCTGTTAGACCCCAACTCCATGCGGCACGCAACAACTAGGGAGACAACGTTCCAATTGCTCATGGATCCTGTTACTCATTAGCCAGAGTAAGCAGGGAGCAAACACCAGCACACATTGCTCACAATAGCTTTATTCAGAATGGAGACAGCTCCCTCACAGACGCACAGCCTATGAAACTGGGGGGCAGCAGTGAACATTAGTTCTTTTCACATTTTATACACCTTGGTTCATACTCATTAACATTCACTCCACCTATGTCCCTCCTTGGGTTCCACCCAGACCTCCTCCTATCTCAATATCTGCCTCTGTTTACTGTTTACTACATTAGCATGGAATTGCCTATGCATTTTATTCATTTCATAGTTTCATAGTTTCATAGTTAGTAGGGTTGGAAGGGACCTGAGCAGATCATCAAGTCCGTCCCCCTGACATGGCAGGAAAAAGTACTGGAGTCAAACGACCTCAGCAAGGTGATTATCAAGCCTTGTCTTAAATACCCCCAGGGTAGGAGCCTGCACCACTTTACATGCCTCTCTTAAGAGTGCATGCATAAGATTTTGACCCTGGCTTCTCCTGGTCAATTGCTGGTTCTTTCTGGTTTCTTGCTGACTCCTTCTTCATCTCCAAGGTCTTGCTTCTGCTTTATCTCCTAAAAACAGCTGGTGGCATGTATCTTGTTCTTCTTACACTAGGAATCATGCATTTTTCACACTATCCCATTGTTAGAAAACTGCTTGCTAAAGCATTTGCAAGGTTATTCTTAATATATAATTCTGCCTTGTGACCAGCAGCTTTTGCTGAGACACAGATACAAGCCTTTATTCAGCTACAAATCCAGTGCTCCCCAAGATCCATATCCTGTTACCCTAACACCCTCAAGGCAACCCCCACTCTGGTTTCCCTTCTGCAATTGTGGCTCCTGTATATCCCCTCCACTAACTCAATCCTTGAAAGCAAAGAAACACCCTAACCACACCCCATCCCAGAGTATTCAGAAGAAAAGTGCTGAAAAGCCGAGGGAAGCACACAGCAGGACTCTTCTTAGGCAGTCAAGGTCTGGGGAACCTCTCCTGGGGTCAGGCCATGGGCTCAGAAGTGCATCAGTAGCAGTGGAAATTGTGAACTTGTCCAGGGATGTCAGGACATCATAGCAGAGCCACAGGTATCACTTTAAGTGGATTCAGATGTTGAACAGCAAATCAGGATTCCCCAACAGGCCATCAATTTATACAGGCAACTACATCTCTCAAGCACCTCCTGGGAGACCACCACCTAAAGCAGGAGCATGAGGTATTGGCTGGTGCCCCACCAGAAGCAGTGGTAAAGCTCATCCCTCCAGGCCCTGTTGTCTCTGTCCAGGGAAATGTTGGAAACAAAGTACCACTCCTAGACAGACACAGCATGAAAATACCTCTCCTGTAAGGGAAGGACTGGGGTGGGGGGCCCTCCTTCTTCCCTGTCCTAATCATCCCTTCCAGGATATTTCACCCCTTTCAGAAAAATCCCCAATCCTCTCCAAAGGTTTGCAGGTTTGTGTCAACGGAAAGAGGGACCAAGCTGAGAAAAAGGCAATGTTCAACAGATTGGGTGTTTTTTATTAAGAACAAAAAAGTTTGGAAGCTGCAACATTTTAAACAGTGTCACATCTTTTCCTTGCACCACATTCACCTGCATCCTGGTGTGTTCAACTGGGGAAGGTGGTGCGGGGAAGGGCAGAAGAGAAATGGTGTCCAGGCATCCAGGGTTGTGAGCAGCCCTGCCTAGGATACAGAGATATAGGAGCCCAAGATGGGAGATCCATAGCCTAGTGCCAGGAGATAGGCACTTGAAGCCGTCTAGCCCTACCCATCCAAGAAGAGCTCCCAGTTCTCAAGGGCAAAGAAATAGTCAGTCAGGGCTTCACAGATCCAAGCTACCTGCAGTTGTCCAGGACTGGTGCCCCTCAAAGTCAGTAGGCAGGGGGTATGACCTTCTCCCCAATCCCTTCACCATGCATGCCTGACCTGTCATGCCCAGCCCACGTGTCATGACTCCTTTGCTCAGATTTTAAAAACCTCCCTGCTGTTCTCACAGACATTGTGGATGACAATTGTGGCAGCAATGAGTAATTTCAGTTTCTCCTTGTCCACATGAAGGTGCATGCTGAGAGGCTACCAGCACACCTTGAGGTGGCCAGAGGAAGTAGTTGAAGTGCTTCTTCCTGTGGTCAAGCTGTCCCCCATGGGGCTTCATCAGCCAAGGAAAGAGGGATACGCCCCTGCCCCTGATGGTGGGGGGATGATGATATTGCTGCTGATGAAATTGGGGCCCCCAGCAAAGTATCACCCACTTTCCTTCTGCCTGGAGAGTGGGAAATTGCAGACGATGTGGGTATCATGGGTGCTGCCTACCCAGCTGGTGAAGATGTGGGTGAAGTGGCCATGGTGGTTGATATTGCACTGCTGGTTGATGTGGCAGATGAAGTGGCTTGTCAAGACATCATAGATTTTCAGATACACTTCCTGGATGGCCTCTTCAGCTGTGGTCTTACCCACACTGAAATCGTTAGTGACATAGCAGTTACTTCTGGGGGTGGCCAGCTTAATGAGTGCCCCAAGAGATGACAAGATCGAATGGTCACAAACGCCACCATGACCATTCAGGCTGGAGATAAGAAAGAACTTCTTCACTGCCCGAACCCCCAAGGTTTGGAATAGACTGCTGCTGGAGGCGGTTCAAACATCCACTCTGAACACCTTCAAGACACAACTGGATGCTTATCTTGCTGGGATCCTGTGATCCCTGCTGACTTCCTGCCCCTGGGGCAGGGGGCTGGACTTGATGATCCTCCAGGGTCTCTTCAAGCCCAAATGTCTATGAAATCTATGAAATCTGTGTTTAGTCATAGTATTGTTCCCACCCCCCCAATCCCTATACCATTGCACTTAGTGTGCTATCTGAGAATCTTCAAATAGTTCAAAAAATCATTTAAATTAGCATGTATCATAGGTCATTCTTTCCTTCTTGTCTTTCATTATCCATAAGGAATGAAAACTGTGTGAGAATATTTTGTGGATGACAGAGATGTTCTGTAGCTTTTGGACCATTCTTGTGGGAAAACTATTTTAAGCTCAAGTTAGTTTGTGAGGCAATAATGCACTCTTTGTGCTGTCAAGGAATTGTAGCTTATCTTCCAACATCTCCTTCCTGTATTTTATTTAATGAAGCATTATTAGAAGTAATGCATATTTCTTTGTACTATGGGTCCAAAACCATTCTCATTTGGAGTTCCTATACAACTCGAAGGGCCATTAAATGTATACATTGCTTGAGTCAGAAACAAGGGGATTCATGGGGGTGGGTTGGTGGTGGATTGGTGATATCTTTTACTGGACAGTTAATTCAATAAAAGGTATCACCACACCACCTTGCTTTTTACATATTTCTTGGACCATTGTAGCTACAACAGCACTCCAACTTTCTACTTGTTTGAGTGATGCCAAGTTAGTCATGTGCACTGAAATATGCAGAAGTTGTACGAAAATGAGATGTGCTGAAGTTATGCTGAAACTAGTTCATGATAAACCTAAGTGGATATAGTATCAGACTTAACTAATTTAGGTTACATCAAGTTATTGAACTTCTGTCTCAGATCCCTTTCAGATTGTTAACCCATAGTCCCCCAGCATCCCAAGATACTTTGCACCTCCTCCACAAACCCTACCCTCACAGGGTGGGTGGCCTAGCCTTCACCCTCAGGCTTTTTAACTGTCTGTACGTAGCCAAAGTGACTGTAATCAGTATAATACACTAACTAAAAAACAAAATAAACAAAAATTCCCAACCCTAAGTGCTTATTATTTGAATGTATAAATGGCAGTGATGCTGGAAACAAATACAATAAAATTTACCCCCATAGCTGGAATCCCTCATAAAATAGACAAGTTTAAAAAAAAAAAGAATTTAGAAGGAGGAGAGAGAAAGCATTGGTACAAGTTAAGAAAATGACAGCTCAAATCATAAATTCATGGCATGGAGTCAGGAGTAAAGGGAATAAAAAGAAAGCAATTAAGAAAGAAGAAGATGAAGTGGAGCAGTAAGGAAGACAGGAAACAATGAGAACCTTGGTGGAGAGTGTTGATAGTAAAAGAGAGATTGGCATTTGGATGAGCCAATGAGGAAAAAAAATGGAAATGCTGAACATTTTGATAATAAAATTTAAAGGGATATTTTTGTGGAATTTCCCCCCTGCTCTCCTTTTCTAACTAGCTGAAAATAAATTCAGACACAATGGAGACATTTGGCCAGAACAGTGCAAATGGAAAAGGAAGAACAAAAGGAAGCTGATAGACTAGAGGAAAGAGAAATGACAGAGGCTGGAAGCTGAAAGTTAATGAAGAAATGGAATAATAGCTATTAGTAATAGCAATGATAGCTATTAGTAGTAAGCAAATACTTGAAATCTAACAAAATCTCTTGGGATTGTAAAACTAACCAGAGTGCTTTTTCAAGTGCAAGCTTCTCATGAGATATCCAGTACTCCCTGTTTCAAGTGTGGTTAGATCTACACCTAAAATAGTTTTGGGGTATTTGGGGCAGAATATTAACAAGTATAAATCTCTCTCTCTCTCTCTCTCTCTCTCTCTCTCAGCTGAAGTCTGTGAAAGTGTAACAATTTTCAGCTGATGATTGGAACTAAGAAGCATGTAGCATATTCCTTATAATAACATACCTTTAAATTTAATTTGCACCCATGTTTTCCTTTAAAAAAAAGTTCATAACCTGTAGAGTTTATAAACAGATTTTTCCTGTTTTTTATAACTCAATTTTGGTTGCAGTGTTATTTGAGGAAAAAAAACGTTAAATTGTGTATTGTACTTAAAGGAATAAAGTAAATATGAAAATAAATATTCTTAACAAATAGCAGTGTGCAGCCTTTGATTGGACTATATATGGAGACTGATCCCCAAACCTGAGAATGTAAAGCATGAACTGCTAATGCTTGAGCTAAAAAACAAGGCCAGTTAGCTAACAGCTACAAAATATCAGCCACATAAATCTTTATTCATTGTGTGGGCAGTGGTAGGAAGAAACTATAATGTTAGTCTGGATTGTATTAGGCCAAATTTAGATCTGAATTTGGGTAAAGGTAAAGAAAAGTGAGAATTGAACCTGTTCATCTTTTGTTGAACATATTTTCAAATTTAAGAACAATTTTAAAAGTCAATAAAGAACTCCAAAGACTACTAAAGTTAAAAGAAATATCCCTCTAACTTCAGTTAGAGAGACCCTATATAATGTAACTGGCTCAAAGATACAATTTTCCAACAAATAAGAATGGAATATTAATTGCAAATGCACACATTATGGTCATGCTGCATTATATCTTTACACAAGTTGTCTCAATGAGAGCAGTTCAGCTGTTCTGCATAATCTGTAGAACATGACCCTAGGCAGGTAAATATAAAGTTGAATCAAAACGTGACAGTTAATGAAGGTTTTTCCCATTGTGTTCCCTATTCTAAACAGAACACAATATTCTGAATGGTATCCTAAATATTTAAACTCCTGAACTTATGTGGGAGTCTATTCAAATATCACTAAACCTCTCCAACAAAAAGTTAGCATCCTAGTATAAAAGAGAAACCATGTTATTAGGAAGGAAGGGCAGACGTTCTTGTGATTAAAGCACTGAACTAGGCTTGGGAAGATCAGGGTTTAAATCTCAGCTCACCCAAGTTACTTCCTGTATAAACATGGCCAGTCATTTAGGGCTTGTCTACCTAAAATTCCTTAGTGTAACTTAAATTAGCAATCCATTTGAGCACTGGAGGGCCTTAATTTTCTTACCGGCTTTCAACATGCTTCTGAAAGTGAAATGGAATCATGTAATTCAAAGGAACATGTTAATCCTAAAGATAAGCAAAGACGAAATTCTGAAGGGATTATGTCAATTTCTCCTCTTACAAACTGTATGCCATAAAAATGCTGGTTCTGCAAGGGAGTGAGGGAGATTGTAATGCTGAAAAATCCTCAAATCCTTTTGAATCCCAAGTTAATTAAAGTGCTTAATGGAGCTTTCTTGACCATGCTAGCAAAGCTTTAATTCAGCTCATAGAAAAATGGATCAGTAATAAAGTTGCAGCATGTGTTTTCAGTCCTTTAATAGACAATAAAAATATTTCTGATTCTGAGGTCAACTTAGACAATGTGAGAGTGGGCCGTTAGCTGTTTTTCATCCAGACCATGTTTTTCTAATGAGCTCTTTTCATAAAGTGCTGACACAGTGACTTCATTCAAACCCTTGCTTTGAGTTTTGCAGATTTAAAACTAAGTTTACTCAAGGACAAGGGGAAGGCAACTTTTCAGAATGTGAATGCCTCACTCTATGCCTAATTATGTACTATCTTATGGTATTTAGCAATTACAATGGACATATGAGTATCTGCTCTTTGACATGGGTAATAGCATTACATTTGCAAGGGTCAGAAAGAAGGCATTTTGGTAACAATGCATAATTTATTATTTTAGATCTCCTAATTTTAATCCACCTCTTTTTTTTGGTGGCGAGAGGCTCCATTAAAAAATTAACCCCTTTTCAAAAAGCAGTTTTGTAAATGCCATACAGCCACTACGTATAAAAGCCTGCCACGCTTGAAATGTTTGAAAACTGATAAATTTCAATGATAGACTTCACAGCTGAATTTTGAAATGTCCCGTGAACTGGGATTTCAGATTTTTAGTTTTGGGAATATTTTGTTCAGAATCTTAAAATTCTCAAACAAAATCCCAGAAGTTTCTGAATTTTTTCTTCTTTTGCTTTTGCTCAGGATTTTTTTTATCAAAATTACAACCTTTTAAAAAAGTTTTGTTTTAAGTAATTTTTAATTAAAAAATACAGTTCACATTGCTATCTCGCTTTTTGAGATATGAAAGGATGAACACAATACAGTGAGGTATCAAAGCTGCTAGAACCAGACACCTATACATACTTAGTATAATATATAATTGCATTCTCATACTTAAATATATAGCTCTTAGGGTGCATTTATTTTGCTATGTAAAAATGAAATATAAATTAATTTACCTGTAAATAACTCCCTCCATATTACTTTCCTGCCATTTCTTGGTTAAACACTGACAAATGCCAGGTACTACACTACAGGAAGAGTAATCAAAAACTCAAATAAAAAAAATGTGACAACTAGCACAATGTCAGCATTGTGGAGCAGGGTCTAGCAGTCTTGCTGGATCACAGATGAAAAAAGGTGTATGCAGTTTTGGGCTGCAAGTAATAAGAGCATTAGATGCAAAACCATTAGATGCAAAACAGTAGAGGTAATAGTAGCTCTTTATTCAGCACTGGTTAGGCCTCATCAAGAGTACTGTGTAGAATTTTGGGGTTCACATTTTAAAAAGGATGCAGAGAAGTTATAAAGGTCTAGAGGTGTATTACAAAATTGATAAAGGACTTGGAAGGCAAGGTATAGGAGGAGGGATTGAGATAAATAGGCATGTTCAGCTTGCAAAAAGCTCTGACTCAGATTTGCACCACTTCAATTTGAGCTGCTGCAAACACATGTGTTTGCATGTATGGACACGCCCAAGGTGTGGGGGAGGGGGTTGTTCATCTCTGTAGAAAAGGGTATGACCCGCCTCCTTGGAAGTCTTGAGCACCCTTGCCATGCCGGGACACTGACTTCTTTCATACACATTCTCTGTCTCTAATAGGTTAGGGTCCTTTTGGTGTCTTTGAGCAAAATGCCTTGTAGTTGTGCAACAGGGTTAATTGTGTGGTTTCAGGAGAAGTTAGACAAGGACTTGTTGGATGGTTTGCATCCTGCCTCGAGAAAGTGATTGGACTAAATGAACTCTGGAGGTCCCTTCCAGCTCTATTTTCTTAAGAGTCTCTGAAATAAAAATAGGAATAATCCCTCTGATGAGGTTAAAATGGGTAATAATAAGAGTCATTAGTCTTTATTGATTCCAGCTAAATAGGCTCAATTGAGTAAGATCAAGAATAAATTCTCTCTTGGGAGAAGGTCATGTAAAATATCTGTCACAGATTCTCCAGAGGAGCCCTTTTTTGGGATGCCAAGCCTTACACAATCTCTAGAAGTATCCCCTAAATCCATTTTAGGCAAATAGAGAGGGCAAGTGTGGCAGGGTGTCCTTCCAGGGGTTGCCATAAAGCCCCTGGAGTCCCTCACTTACTGGGCAATCACCCCTTCATCCACCCACCACACCTTATGGGCCAATTCAATGGATGGGTTCCTCCCCTAAACCATGCCCTATACTTTGCAGACAGTATATTTGCTGATGTTCTCATTCACTTAGCTCCCCTTTGGGGCTTCTGGACCCCTGCAGGTCCTACACTCTCAGTTTCTCAGTAGGCTCTGGACACCTCTCCAGGTCCCTAGGAACCTCCTTCTCCCCTTAGTTCTTTGTCAAACCTCCAGACTGCTTCAGCTGTCCTCTCTGTGGTGGGACTCTAGCTTTGCAGTCACCCTGCTGAGGCGGTGTTCTCTCAGCGGGCTCCAGATCTTCCTGCCAGCTTCTTTCAGGGCCTGGTATGCTCTAAGTCCAGCCCTCCTTCTGAGTCAGCTGATTCCCTCTGTCAGTAGCACCAGTAGAATCTCAGGAAGCCAAATTGTCACAGAGCCTTTTTTCCTTTCCTGCAGGAGCTTCTTCTCCAGCAGCTGCCAGAGAACTCTCCATTACTGCCCCAGCCTGAGATGCTACTGGTGTTACTCTGCTGCTTACTAAGTTATTACCTGTTGTTATTTAAAGTGGTGGAACGGGATGAGGATGTAGGGGAGGAGGAGCCCTCATTGGGTCACACTACCATGTTGTGTAGAGGCCCCAGTGCCCCTTAACATACACACACACAAAGTCACATGTGGCATGAATTTTGCTTGTCAGCAGCTTGAGGTACAGTTTCTGAGAAACCCCTGCACCTATCTCCTTGAAACTTGACAGGCCTTGGTCACTCAGAAGGGGCTACCATTTCTGCTGTTTATATCCAAATCTGCCTTAACACACACAACACAAGTTTAGCTTTCAGCAGTTTGAGGTGCAGTTTCCCAGAAACCTCTCTACCTATCTTCCTGAAGCGTGGTAGGCTTCATTCCCTCAGAAGTGGCTACCATCCCTGTTATTTTGTGATTCTGACACAAATTGCAAAGTAATAGCTATTGAAGTGATTCCCCATTATAGTCTATGGCCAAATCTCTGAATCTCTCTGAATCAGTGCCGAATATTCCAGAGCCGATTTGGGCAAATCAGTTTGGGACAGTAATTAGAATCTCTAAATTACTGTTCTCCAAATCAGCTGAATATGAATCCAAATTGAATACTTGCCTATTCCCACAGGCCTAATCTCCATAACAACGAGTTCTGGTGACATAGCTCATCATTATGGCAATGCAAAATCAGCAGGTACAAACCATAATGTCACTGCTACTGTACAGTAGCTCATTGCTATTGCACACAAGGGTCAGAAGTGACCTGCATGTTACCGGTACTGCGCAGTACCAGCAGTTACTGTACAATCATTTAGTACTTACTAAAGTACTTTAGCAAGCACTAAATGACTGTGCAGTAAGAACTACACAGTCAGGTGCACATGGAGACAAGCCCAGTATCTGTCAGGTAACAGCTCCTGTTCTCTCTGAAGCCTTTTAATCTTTTATCCTTGGGTCTACTTTTCTCTCTCCTTTCTTTATCTGTCAGTCTCTGTTTTTTTCAGAAGTAAGAAGCTTTTGGTGATTTTTTATTATTCCAACTGTAAAGTTATGAAAGACTTTAGGCAAAGTTCCCATCCTCAGGTCCAGGCAGTTTCTTTCCACTGAAGCTTTGAAGCCCTTTGTTGGCACCATAAACAGGTGAGAGCCTTCAGGCATGAATCCAGTCATGTTATGTTAATTGGTCCATGTTTCTCCCACATTCCCAACCAGTAGAGAAGACCAGTTGCAATATTCTGGAATACCTCCAAGCACAGTTAATTCATTCTTTCCCATTATGTAAGCTAGTGATGGAACCATTAATATTTTTAGATTTAAATGTGTTTATTATTATACAGAGGTAAAATAAACCTATATTTTATGTATTATTAAACCTATATTATAGTTACTGTATTTTGAAACAACTAATGGGCTAAATATGTCATTGGTGTGGCTGGAAAGCAAGTATCCTGGACTGTGGAATGCCAGGGATGCTGGACTAAGAGAGGTAATACTGAATTCCTGAGCATCTCAAATCCAGGTGGTTCTTAAGGTTGGACAATTTGATTTTCTAGAAACCATTAAAATTGTAGGGGTGACATCGATGTCAGCAAAGTAAGAGAGTTAACAAAGGAGGAAACTAAGATTGGTTATTAGGGGAATCATTCCATCGGCACAATCTATGCTGGTGAGTGACAGCTGAAGATCTCTAAGAAGAAAGCCAGTCCAACACTCAGGATAAAGACAATTAACTTTTTATTCTTGGGATCCAATGCATTTAATATATCCATTAAGAGCCAGCCATTCCTTCCCATTATTCCTTCGTCTGGTAGAGTCCATTGTCAGTGGCAAGATGCACTACCAGCCTATTTCCATATTTATGTGTACTGGCCTTCGGACAATGCCATACTGTCTAATGCTCACTCAAAGATTTGTTTTTGTATGTAACCTGAAAACAACTCCATCACTCAATTACAGTGTTAAGAAGCTTTTATTTTTTGTCAGCTAAGACTGTATATAAAAGAGGGTCCATACAATTGCTAAACTCACTTATTAACTATGATAGTAAATGGGGCATTTGCCCATCAGCATGATATAGTAGGCTGTCTTTCTTCCAGTCTGTAATATAATATGGTGTAATATAAAAAATACCAGAAGCATAACTTCCTTTATCAGAGGGTTCTAACTATTGAGAAGGATACACTGTTCAAAATACCTCTTACATGCATAAAGGTAGTAGCTGTGAGCTAAAATTAAATTAGTGTCGGGCCAGGAATGCAAATGAATGATCTATTCATATACTAGAGTCTTACACGTATCACATTCATGTTTGTATGAAGGAGTTAATGTTTCTCTTCTTGTATGGTACAAGGAAACAAAATCAAGCAGCCTAACTGGACATAACATCTAATCCTTTACCCACAGGCAGACTCCTGACCTTTGCCACAAACAATGGCACAACATCTTTAATTCAGTTTCTATTAGTGCAGAGAGTTCAGTGTCTCAGAGAACTCCCAGAGGTATTATTCCTGAGACAGATAAACATTTTTAGGAGGTTTGAGGAACTAAAGGTGCATTTTTACAGTGTATTAAAATGCACTCTTGTTTGAGCAAGGTCTGATTCCATGGCAGAGGGGATGTTTAGCTGGATTCACACCTCTCCCCTCCAGGCACTTCATATTTATTCAGAAACATAAGAGTCTGGCCCTCAGTTTTCTTATCAGATATGCTGGATTGTTTTACCTTATATAACTGGACTGAGCTTGGTTTTGGATTGATGCAAAGGAACTACATTGTAAAATAAATAAATAAAATATTTGCTATTAATATGTATCTGTAAAAACTGCAAACTTTTTAAAGGTCATTTTCATGTAGCCTCATAATGGAATCTCAGATGAGTGCCTTTCATTATTTTGCATTTTCAGTTATTACCAGAAAACCCAGACTCCTTGTGGCCAAAGGACACTGTATTGACTTGAGACAATGTAATTCTGATATAATGTTCTTTTTACAACTATCACAAGAATAGAAAATGGTACAAAATAATCAATTCTTATGTCAAGGACAATTGGAATGAAAGGGAATATCGTAAGTATAATTGCCTCTTCTCAAAGAAATTTCATAGTTGGTCTCAAATGACATACAAGTTATATGTCAGTGATGATATCATCATTCCCTTTGCTTTCCTCTTCATATTTCTCAGTCCCTTAGAACCATGTATTCTCGTATTACATGAGGGACTTCCATGTATATTGAGTTCTCAGATACTATGGTGATAGAAGGTATAGTAGTAGGTAAGGGGCCTATCTAATTACATGAGATAGGAATGGGAAAATATTCTGATTGTAATATAAACAGACTAGAAATTAAAAAGAGAAACCCTGAAGCAAATTTAACATTTTTAAATTACTGTACTACACACACAGGAATGAACATAAGCCAGTAATATGGTAAGAGGGAGCAAGAGAGAGAGGATTTGATCAAACAATATATTTTAGATTAACTTCTGCATTTTTCAAAGATTTGCATGTTTTGGAAAGGTAAAAAGTGAAAAAGGAAAGAGGGAGTTTGGAAGTCTAGACACAATTGATTCTTTTGGTTTAAAATGTCATAAAAACCTCCAAAATATATTATTGTTTTTACTTTTGGAAACTAATGCATATGAAAATTTCTATTCAAAATAAAGAATTCAAATTCAACTCTAACAAAAAAAATCCGTTTAAAATAAAATTAACATGTATTTGTTTCGGGGGGGGGTTCTTACTAAAAGATTTTTTTTAAAGAAAAAGAAACTTTTTATTAAAAATTTAAATACTTTTTTGAAGGAAGTGTGTGTGTATTTATTTAACCAATACATCCTATTTCATACTTAATAAAAATCCCTGAGTTTTTTCCATGATGTTTGGTAACAAACTGCCTCTATCTGTTTCTCAGGAAAAAACTTGTAACATTTGTTATATCTGTTTGACTAAATGACAGAGTAAATTTCTATATTATGATACAATTTCAATAAAATATATTTTCTTCACAGAGTTTACTGAATTGCTAGAAACATTTATATTAGCAAGATTCTACCACATACAACATAACATACTTTACCACAGAATGAAGTATGTTTTCCTGAAGATACTTCAGCCAGGAAAAGTGAAGGGCTCTAATTGTAAGTATTCAAGTGCCCAATTTTCATAATGCAGCACATGGTATTGTGAAACTATAGCCTGGAAGTGATCTTGACCTTGGCTAGCAGGAGCTTTTTTGAAAACTCACCACATCTGCCTTCTGCATAGCAAGTGTGGCAGAGGCTCATAAAAGCCACTCATCTATACTTCCAATGAAAGGCCTCTAAGAAGAACTGGAATAGACACACAAACTAAGCCAATCACCTGCTTCTTCAACAGTAAACTGACAAAAAAATACTGGTTTATATCTTTACATGCAATTAGCTATCTCCTGCATAGCTACAGAAAATTCCATTCCTCTTTTCAGCAGGGCTGGTACTGAATGCATACCCCTGTATCTCAAAAAAGAGCTATGATTGAACTGTCATAATTGATTTTCCCAGAGAAACTTGGGGGTTTTTTTGACAAATTTACAATGAAAAGGTTCTTCTTTATTTTTTTTTTAAATAGCTGAAAACAAAGGCTGCTTATACATGTCCTTGGGACGGTGTTGGGGGGGGTGCATTTTCATTAGAATGGTTCCCAGAAGCCGCTTTAATTAAAATGCCTTACCATCATGTGCATTAAGCCCCTGAATGTTTTCAAATGGCCATGGGATACTTCATCTAAACTTCATTCGATGAGGTTTAGTTAAAGTACCCCAGCGGCTTATACACATGATAGTGTTGTGATGCTAGAGGGTTCTAATTAGAATGTGTTGGAGCACATTTATAGGCACCCTAAAATATTTGGATCCAAACTAAATCACATTGTTTTAGAAAAGGTGCTATGGTGTTTCATGATTGTGTTGAATTGCATCATATCCCCATTTTCTTCTGTAAGATTAGGTCGGAATGGTCTAGATTTCTAATGATCGAGGACACCCAAGATACACTACCTCTGTCTTCATGAGGTAAGACCATAGAGCACCATGAGATGTGCTGACTGGAGATGTGGTAAAGGAGGCCCCCCCAATAGTGTACAATACATATATAAGGCATCCAAACTAAAACTCCTAAAACACTGTTGCATGATTTCTAAATCAAAGCATTTAGAGGGGTTTTCTTATTTGAAATATTGAAATTTCAGGTACTTGGTTTTTGAAATGTATTGATTTTTTTCCCTCAAGTATACACAATGAACATGTGAATACATACTATAAATATAACCCTTCTGCCGGATACTGGAAGACAGTCACAATGACCACATTCATATTTAGGGGTTTTACACTAACTGTTTAAAATTAGCTCAATCATCCACTCAGAAACCAGGGAAAATAAATGTTAACTGTTTGGTATTCTAATGTGAACAATCATCCTACCTGCAAGCAAATGTTAAACTAAAACAGGGCTTATTACAAAGGAAAAGGGGAGGAAACATACATCTTAAGCTGGGATGGGAAACTTAACTATTAAACCTTAACTATAATTTAAAACAGATCA